>NW_010183479.1:0-7376 GCF_000695765.1 Mesitornis unicolor
TCCTTCATCCACTGGATGGGTCACCTGATCATAGAAGGACATGAGGTCAGTTAGGCAGGACCTGCCTTTCATGAACCTGTGCTGACTTGGCCTGATCCCTTGGTTGTCCTGCTTGTGCTGTGTGAGCGCATTCAAGATGAAGCACTCCATAATCTTCCCTGTACCAAACACAGGCGGACAGGTCTGTAGTTCCCCAGATCCTCCTTCCAGCCCTTCCTTGCAGATGGGCATCACATTGGCAAGCCTCCAGTCATCCGGGACCTCCCCAGTTAACCAGGACTGCTGATAAATGATGGAGAGTGGTTTTACAAGCTCTTCTGCTATCTCCCTAAGTACTCTCAGGTGGATCCCATCGGGCCCCATAGACTTGTGAGTGTCCAGGTTGCATAGCATGTCATTAACTGCTTCCTCTTGGATTATGGGGGATTCATTCTACTCTCTGGCCCTGTCTTCCAGCTCAGGGGGTTGAATGCCTTGAGGATAGCTGGTCTGACTATTAAAGACTGAGGCAAAGAAGGCATTAAGTACCTCAGCCTTTTTCTCATCCTTGGTAGCAATGTTACCCACCGCATCCACTAAAGGATGGAGATTCTCCTTGGCTCTCTTTTTGTTGTTAATGTACTTGTAAAAACATTTTTTGTTATCTTTTATGACAGTGGCCAGATTGAGTTCAAGCTGGGCTTTTGCTTACCTAATTCCCTCTCTGTGACCTAATGAGATCCTTGTACTCCTCTTGTGTTGCCTGCCTCTTCTTCCAAAAGTGGTATACTCCTTTTTTTCCTGAGTTCCAGCAAAAGCTCCCTGCTCAGCCAAGCTGGTCATCTTCCCTGATGGTTCGTCTTACGGCACATGGGGACAGACTGCTCCTGTGCCTTTAAGACTTCCTTCTTGAAGAAAGTCCACCCTTCCTAGCACCCTCTGCCCTTCAGGGCTGTCTCCCAAGGGACTCTCTTGACCAGTGTCCTAAACAGGCCAAAGTCTGCCCTCCAGAAGTCCATGGCGGTGGTTTTGCTGACCTCCCTCCTTACTTCACCAAGAATCAAGAACTCTATCATTTCATGGTCACTAAGCCCAAGCTGGCCTCCAACCACCACTTCTTTCACCAGTCCTTCTCTGTTTGTAAACAGCAAGTCAAGTGAGGCACTTCCCTGGTTGGCTCACTTACCAGTTGTATTAGGAAGTTATCTTCCACGCACTCCAGTAACCTCCTAGACTGTTTCCTCTTGGCTGTATTGTATTTCCAGCAGACATCTGGTAAGTTGAAGTTCCCCACAGGAACAAAGGCTAGCGATTGTGATACTTCTCCCAGTTACTTGTAGAATGCTTCATCTGCCTTCATCCTGGTTGGGTGGTCTATAACAGACTCCCAGCAGGCTATCAGCCTCATTAGCCTTCCCCCTCATCATTACCCATAAGCACTCAACCCTATCTTCGCCATCACTGAGCTCAAGGCAATCAAAACACTCACTAACATACAAAGCCACCCCCTCGCCTGTCCTTCCTTGCCTATCCTTTCTGAAGAGCTTGCTTGCAACCATCCATTGCAACACTCCAGTTGTGAGAGTCTTCCCACCATGTTTCTGTTGTCAACTTGGGAAATGGGATGAAATTTCATATGCTGATGCTTTTATGACTTTGTATAGAAATCTAACTACACAGAAAAATGTCAGTTATTGATATATATGGAATTATTTGGAAAATGACCACCATTTTGCCCAATTTGTCCAAACCTCTTGAGTTGTTTGTACGTGAGCAACAACATTTTGCCCTGAGCGTCCTGGCTCAGAGACTGGGAGCATGGAGGAGAGCTGTTGGATATTTTTGCAAACAACTGGACAATAGCAAAAGGGGGGACATTGGCTGTCCCAAGACGCATGCTCAAATACCAAGTTGTCCTGTTGGAACAGGATGATGTGGAATTTAAAATTACTACAGCGATCAACCCAGCAATATTCTTGAACTCAGAGGTAAGGGACTCTGAATTTTTTTACCATGATTGCCTGCAGACTACTGAACATGTGTATTCGAGCAGACAAGATCTAGAAGTAAAACAAGTAAAGTTCCCAATTCTGAAACCTAATTATAATGAGGCAGATCAACAATTGGAATTACTGTTAAAAGCAACCATAAATGGGGAAGATTGGTTAATAACATCAGCAAAGCAAGTCATTGTTCCACCACAGATGATGACTAAGATTGTAGAAAAGAGACATGAGGAAACGCACTGAGGTAGTGAAGCTATGATTTCTAGTCTACAAGAATCGATTATATGTGTAGGGATGACTGGGATAGTGAAATCTGTAACAGCAAAATCTTCCATTTGTTTAAAGAATAATCCCACAAATAGAAAAAGACCACCCCCAGGAACCACTTGGCAAGGAAATTCCCCTGGAGATTACTGGCAAATTGATTTTTCAGAATTACCAAGACAAAATGGCTATAGATATCTTTTGGTATTGGTTGATACCTTCTCAGGATGGCCAGAAGCTTTTCCCTGCCGCACCAACAAAGCTAGAAAGGTAATGAAGTCATATTCATTTGATGAAGAAAGACAAAATGCCAGACTGAAGAACAGTGAACTGGAAGTGGCATCTCACTAAGTTTCATTCCATGTCTGTATAAGTGTGTGTGTAACAAATATGTACTGCATAGCTACTAGGTTTATTTTACAGATTTGTGTGTTTGTACTTTATGACATTGTAGCCAAATTATTTGTTGGTTTATGGACATACTGCCCTATCTTTAGTCAATCTTCATAAAAGCTTAAGTCAGGAAATGGTACTTACATTGTAAAACATATTTAATGCTAATAGTGCTCTTGCTTTTTATATCTTGCTGAATTTTTCAGTTCATGTGATTCTGTATGTCTTGAAGGTACTAAGGGATAGTTTGAGGCTCATAGGCCTAAGGAATTGTAAGAGGGCTCAAAGAAGAACTCACTCAAGGAAATGAATTTTGTAACTTTGACTGATACATCCTAGTACACTGATACATCCTAGTACAGATACATCTTAGTACATTCTGAAGGACACTCAGTCGCCGAGAGAAGCTACTTTGGAGCCAGCGTGGCCAGAAACGGAGTGGCAGATCACGGGAACAGAGGGGATTCAGAGGCCAGGGGAAGAGGTAGTAGAAGGAAGAAGAAAACTCCCTCAAAGCCTGAGGTGCCCCTGCAGAAAGGATTCATGGCTCTGCAGACTGAGGTGGAGAAATAAACCATATCAGGTAAGTCTTTAGGTACGTCTTCATGTCCAAGCAAGGCAAACTCACCACGTTCATGTCATATAGCAACTAGTACCACCAAGAAAAAGCATCGACTCTCTGCTGAAGGGTTCAGAGGCATCCTTTTGCCGTCCTGATCCCCTATTGAGTGAAGTCTGCTGCTTGCCAGAGGCCCACACCAGGGATGTTTCAAACAGGTTGCCAGACCTTGTACGTCCCACTGATTACTACCCACTGCTGTTGTTTCATGTGGGCACAAGTGACACAGCTGCAAGTAATCTGAGGACTACAAGAGGGACTACAAGGCACTTGGAGCAGCAATGAAGGGCTTGGGAGCACAGGTAATCTTTTCATCAATCCTCCCAGTCAAAGGGAAGGGGATTGAAAAGGCAGATCAGATAAGGAAAATCAATAAATGGTTAAGGGAGTGGAGTCAGGGACAGGGCTTTGGCTATCTAAGCCATGGGACTCACTTTGAGAGACCAAGTCTTCTGGGAGCTGATGGGAGTTAACCTTTCAGAGAAGGGGAAGAGCTTATTTGGTCATAGGCTTTCCAATTTAGTCAAGAGGGCTTTAAACTAAAGTTGCAGGGAGAGGGGATCTACAGTCCATCCCACTTCGATGCCAATGAAAGGAAGAGACGCCCTAGGCCTGGAGTGGGATCACAGGCCAGGACGAGAGTACCTGAAGTGCAGAACAGGGGACCTCCAGCCAGTAAGTTAGCTTCAATGGGGGAGCAACTTAAATGCCTGTACACCAACACACGGAGCATGGGAAATAAGCAAGAAGAGTTACAGACGTATGCATGCCTACAGGGCTATGATGTCACTGACACATGGTGGGATGGCTCTCACAACTGGAGTATAGGAATAGAGGACTATAAACTCTTTAGGAAAGACAGATGGGGAGAAGGGGAGGGGGTATTCCCCTCTACATTAAGGACCAGCTGGAGTCCATGGAACTCCACCTGGGGCAGGGTGAGGAACTGACAGAGAGCTTATGGGCTCTCTGTCATACCATACCATATGTCTCTGCCATATGATGATGTCCTTAAAGGGAAGGCAGGGGAAGGTGACATCATAGTGAGGGTCTGCTAAAGGCCACCAGAGCAGGAAGACTAAGTGGATGAGGCCCATTATCAACAGATAGCAGCAACTTCATATTCACAAGTCCTGGTCCTCATGGGGGATTTCAACCACCTCGTCATCTGTTGGAAGGACAACACAGCAGGACACCAGTGACTGAAGAGGTTTCTCAAATGCATAGATGACAACTTCCTCCTCCAAGTGGTAGAGAAACCCACGAGAAAGGGTGCTATGCTAGACCTTATCCTCACCAACAAGGAGGGGTTGGTGAGCAACATGAAGCTCAAGAGCAGCCTTGGCAGCAGTGACCACAAAATGGTAGAGTTCAAGATCCTTAGGACATAAAAAAGGTCATGCAGCAAGCTCACCACTCTGGAATTCAGGAGAACAGACTTTAATCTCTTCAGGGATCTGCTATTCAAGGTGTCATGGGATAAAGCCCTGGAGGGAAGAGGGGCCCAAGAAAGCTGGTTGATATTCAAGGACCATCTGCTCCGAATCCAGAAGCAGTGCATCCCAAGAAGGAGGAAGGCAGGCAAGAATGCCAGAAGGCCTGTGTGGATAAACAAGGAGCTCCTGGACTTTCTTGAGCACAAAAGGGAGTGGAACTGAGAGCAGGTTAGCTGGGAGGATTATAAAGAAGTCTGAGTAGCCAGGGATCAGGTTAGGAAAGCTAAGGCATGGGTGAAATTAAATCTAGCCAGGGACATAAAGGGGAACAAGAAGATGTGAGCCCTCTCCAGAAGGAAAATGGAGAACTGGTCACCAGGGACATGGAGAAGGCTGAGGTGCTCAATTAATTCTTTGCCTCAGTCTCCACTGGTAAGGGCTCTAGCCACACCACCCAAGTTACAGAAGGCAAAGGTAAGGACTGGGATAAGGAAGATCCACACACTGTAAGCAAAGATCAGGCTTAAGACCACCTAAAGAAACTGAAGGTGCACAAGTCCATGGGACCTGACAGCATCCATCCGTGGGTTCGGAGAGAACTGGCGGATGAAATCAGCAAGCTGCTATCCATCATATTTGAAAGGTCATGACAGTCTGGTGAAGTTCCTGATGACTGGAAAAGAGGAAACATAACCTCCAATATCAAAAAGGGGAAAAAGGAAGACCCAGGAAACTATCAACCAGTCAGTCTCACCTCTGTGCCTGGCAAGATCATGGAGCAGATCCTCCTGAAGGCTCTCCTAAGACACAGGGGCAACGAGGATGCAGAGATTGGTGGTAGCCAATATGGCTTTACCAAGGGCAAATTGTGCCTCACCAATTTGGTGACCTTTTATATGATGGAGTTACAGCTTTGGTGGATAAGGGAAGAGAAACTGACCTCATCTACCTGGATTTGTGCAAAGAATTCAACACTGTCCCACGTGACATACTGGTGAAGAAACTGGAGAAATGTGGATTTGATGGATGGACCACTCGCTGGAAAAGGAATTGGCTGGATGGTCACACTCAGAGAGTTGCGGTCAATGGCTCAATGTCCAAGTGGAGACCAGTGACGAGTGGAGTTACTCAGGGGTCAGTACTGGGACCAGTACTGTTTAACATCAGCGACATGGACAGTGGGATTGAGTGCACCCTCAGCAAGTTTCCAGATGACACCAAGCTTTGTGGTGTGATTGACACACTGGAGGGAAGCGATGCCATCCAGAGGGACCTAGACAGGCTGGAGAGGTAGGTCCATGCCAACCTCATGAAGTTCAACAAGGCCAAGTGCAAGGTCCTGCACCTGGGTCGGGACAATACCAAGCACAAATACAGGCTGGGCGGAGAATGGCTCAAGAGCAGTCCCGAGGAGAAGGACTTGGCGGTGTCAGTAGACTAAAAACTCAACAGTGTGTGTTTACAGCCCAGAAGATCAACTGTATCCTGGACTCCATCAAAAGAAGTGTGGCCAGCAGGTCAAGGGAGGTGATTCTGCCCCTCTACTCTTGTGAGACCCCACCTGGAGTACTGCGTCCAGTTCTGGGGCCCCCAACACAAAAAGGACACAAAAATGATCGGAGGACTGGAGCACCTCCCCTACGAGGACCAGCTGAGAGAGTTGGGGCTGTTCAGCCTGGAGAAGAGAAGGCACATTAATGTGGCCTTCCAGTACCTGAAGGGGGCCTACAGAAAAGCTGGGGAGGGACTTTTTACAATGGCAGGTAGTGATAGAACAAGGGGGAACAGCTTCAAACTGGAAGAGGGTAGATTTAGACTGGATATTAGTTTGAAATTGTTTACTGTGAGGGGGTACTGTGAGGGTGGTGAGATATTGGAACAGGTTGCCCAGGGAAGTTGTGGATGCCCTCTCCCTGCAAGTGTTCAAGGCCAGGTTGGATGGGGCTTTGAGCAACCTGGTCTAGTGGGGGGTGTCCCTGCCCATGACAGTGGGGTTGGAACTAAATGATCTTTAAGGTCCCTTCCAATCCAAACCATTCTATGATTCTATGATTGTATTATTTCATTATTCTAATTACGTGTTTCTCATTCTTGGGGTATCTACTGTGAAAGGCTTTTGCTTGAGCTGTGTAGGCATCAACATTTACAAATACAGATGAATTCAGAACATCTGAGCCACTACTGGATCAGAGGTCCATCAGTTCCACTACTGCGTGTCTGGTAGTGGCCAAATGTGAATGTTAATGAAGAGGGAAAGACTAAGCAAGTAGAGGTGATAAATCCCCAGAGTATCCCAGTCCATCAGTATTCTCTCACCCTTTCATGGGAACTATGCTTTAAATATGTGAGTATATAATATGTATATAATATGTAGATCATAAGACTGAAGTCCTAGACATCTCATTTTGGATATTCAATCTAGGGAATACATTCACTTTAATCTCTGTGCTTCAATTTCCCTTGTGTTAAGTAAAGATGATATTACATCCTCATATAACATGGGTGATATAAAAATTAATTTAATCATCGGTGAGAAGCAGCAAGTTATCATAGTGATGAAGACTATAGAAAAGCTAATGAAAGCACCATAACTGCTTTCCCTATAGATCTGAACAGCAGGTTGCCAATAAAGTATGTGACCATATACTTTGAAGAGGTAAGTGAGGATGTGGTGCAAGG
>NW_010183480.1:0-55459 GCF_000695765.1 Mesitornis unicolor
CCTCCTTCCATGATCTATAAACTTTCCTCTTCCACCTAAGCTTACCCAGCAGTTCCCTGTTTAATCAAGCAGGTCTCCTGGCTCCCTTCCTTGACTTCCTATGTGTCAGGATGCTCTGATCTTGAGCTTCATAGAAGCAGTCCCTGAATGCTACCCAGCTATCTTGGGCCCCTTTACCTTCAAGCAGCTTTGCCCATGGGATTTCCCTTAGCAATTGTTTGAAGAGGTCAAAGTTTGCCCTGCTGAAGTCCAGGGTTGCGACTCTGCTTGTTATTTTGTTTCTGCTACATGAGATCCTGAACTCCACCATTTCATGGTCACTGCAACCAAGGCAGCCCTCAACCTTTACTGCTTCCACCAGACTCTCCTTGTTAAAGAGGATGAGATCCAGCAGTGCATCTCTCCTAGTCACTAGCTGGTTGCTCCTCCCAGCGCCTGGTGAGCCAGTCCGGCCCTCAGCGCCCGTCCTGCTTGCCCTGTCTGCTTGCTCTGCCGTGCAAACTGCCGCGCAAACTGTCGCGCCACGCCCTTTTGACGTGCCACGCCCTGTTTGCCGGCCCTGTTCACCACGCTCCGGGTCACTCGCGCTCCCTGGGGGCCGCTTTTCTACCTGAGGGGATTAACCGACACTCCTGTCCCCGCCCCCGGTGAGTCAGCGCTGACCGCCGGCAGGAGCTCATGTTTCCCTCACTGAGGGGGGGCTGGGGCACCCTCACTGTCCCTGCGCTTTTTGGCTCTGCGCTCGGTTTTTGGTTTTTCCCACAGTTAGGTCGCTTTTTGTCACTTCGGCAGGATCCCTCGGCGTCGTCCTCCGCTCAGGAGCAATTCGCCTCGGTGACTGCCGATAATAGATAATAGAGCTGGTGATCTTGTTTATGATACTGTAACAAAAGATAGCAATGTATTGATTCTTTACCTGTTTACCATAGTGCAATTTGGGAATGTGTGTTTGATGGTAATACTGAAAAGAATTTAAGAATGCATTTAATTGCTGAGTTCTAAAAAAATTACGTGCTTCTCATCGCTTGAATGAAAATAGAAATATTAATCCCCCAGATGACAAGAAGACTTTGGGATAGATCGTGTAGAGCAGTTGACTTGTGCTGAACTTACCTAGTAATTAATTTTAGATTAATGAGCATGCAAATGTTTTACCATAGTAATATAGTGCATAGTACATAGTATGTAGAGTAGTATAACAGTAATGGCAAATGATTACCACATAGTAAATGAAAAACTCTGCATTTACATTACTGCATATTTTGCTCCCCAGTACTCATTTCCAAATTGTTCATATGAACAGTTTTGCTCAGATTCCCTTCTGGAGTGGAACTATACCTTCCTATCTCTAAGAAAAAGCTAAAACCAGTTTGATGGTTTGGATTGCTTCAGCAAGCACTGAATCTGCCTAGCCATCTTTTCCAGACATGGCAGAATAGCTCTGCAGAGGTCTTCAGGCTTCAAAATGTGCTTCTCAAAATAAAAAGAGAGAAGAGCATCCTGTGGTTTGAAGGAACATGGAAGGAATTGGTATATTCACATGGCATGTGTGTGAGAAGAATACATGTGTCATATCTTAATTTTGTAGCATGACTGAAAGTTGGGAGTGTGTGCATAGATCCAGAGTCCTGCAAAATAGATCTCAACCCAACTATTGCCCTGTCTACTGTGCTCTGTGCTCTGGCACAATCAGTCCACAGTAAAGGAGGCTGGCCATAAGCATGAAGAATGTAAGCTAACAGGCTTGAAGAAAAAGGATTATTCTCAAGAATACAGTAAAAGAATACAGTACTGTAAATACAGTGTACGTTAGTAGAAATCATAAGTTTTCTGAAATGGTCAGATATACTTTTGAACAGTGACAATTCTTTTGGTTGAAAAAGTAAAAGTGTAGAAGCTGGTGAAAACAGTGAATGCCTCCATGTTTTAAGGCATACCTCATTGGTTTTGGTTATTATGAAGAACAATTATTTTATTTAAATAACGTTGAAATATTTCGATGTCAATCTATTTGTTTGCTATAACTAACCCATTCCTGATTTTCAGTCCCAAATGTTACAGTATAATTATGGGCACAGTAGGATGATTTTCTTGTAGTCCACTGGTCAAATTGCATTACTTTTTATGAGAAGCATTTGCATCTAAAATAGATTTCACCAAGTGTAGCAGTTCTACATTCAAAGTTCAAGCAGAGTATGTGATCCATGATGAAAATACTATTCTGTTGACAGGATTTTTAATAGCAAGTGGCAAAACTACATTCAGAAACATCATGACTACTAAAAGAAATCTCAAAGATATGAAGACCATCTCTAATAACTCATATAATTCTTACAGGGCAGTGAAGAAGCATGCAAAACATAATGAAATTAAGGGTGCGCAAAAATTTAGTGAATGAAAATCAAATAAGTGGATTTAAGGTTTCGTAATTCAAGAAGTTGGTTATTGAAGGTTTTCTGTAGCCAGATACTTACTGTGATTTTTTTGTTTTCTAAATGTATTACCCTCCAGCCAAAAATACATTTCAATACTGAAAACAAGAGAGACATTTAAGGTTGATGATGAGTGTATTATCATCGGCTAAACATTATGTTCATGCCTCTTGGTGGGGCTTTTGAAAATATATATCAATATATTTTTAAAAATGGTAAAAGGGAGGACCTTCAGAACTATCAGTCAGCCTCACATCCATGCCCAGGTAGCATCATGGAACAGATCTTCCTGGAAGACATGTTGAAACATAAAATACAGAGTGGTGTTTAGAGACAGGCTTTAAACTGAAAGAGGGTAGATTTAGATTAGATATTAGGAAGAAATTCTTTAATATGAGAGTGGCAAAACACTGGAACAGGTTGCTCAAAAAAGTGGATGCCCCATCATTGCAAATGTTCAAGCTCTGGTTGGATGGGGCTTTGAGCAACTTGATCTAGTTGAGGATGTCCCTGCTCACTGCAGGAAGGTTGGACATATGATCTCTAAAGGTTGCTTGACCCAAACCATTCTATGACTCTATTAATCTATATCGTTTGTAAAAACTATTTTTTTCTTGGAAATAGATTGAGCATTTTAATTAATCTCCACCATTTTTACTTCTTTGATTCAGTCTTACTATTAAGCACTATAAAACAGAGTCATGTTATCATTTGGGATAAAAAAAAATGTAATACATTATCTTCTACAGCTCTGGAGAGGAATAGAGAGTAATTGGAAGTTGTTAAAAATAAGCTCTTTCAGATGGTCAAAATTATTAGTTTATAACATCATATTTTCTAATAATGATTGAAGAAGTTACTGAGCAGTAGAAAAATGGAATCTCTGACTACAATAGACAGAAAAAGTAGAATAATGGTCCCCTTAAAGTCACTTTGACATCGTTATTGTTGCAAATTAGAATTGAACTCACTTTTGCTGGCAGACCATTGGAGTCATACTAGGTAGCTTTAGATTTCTTACTGAGACAACCTTGTTTTATAGTTTTAAAAGCTTTATTTAATCTCACAAAGGAATGCCCTCAAAAGAATTCAGCAGTGTGGTCTAAGAAATCTTAACATCAAAGGTCCTCTTTTTTTCGTGGCAAAAAGGGACAGCCTTTGGGCCTGAATAAAAACATAGAAACACATTTACTTTTCCAGACACTAAGCAAAAACAAGCAGAATTTCATAGTCTGATGTCTTGAGTTAATGATCATTGCTTGTTACATATCAGCCTCTGTCTTACAATTTAAATAATGCATTTTCCATATGTGCACATTCCTTCTCTTTAGGGAAAAAAAATAATCACAGATGCCTTTGAGTGTCATAGTCTTTCCTATGCCAAATTAATTCTTTAAGTATTAGATACATTAATTCTGCTTAAAATATTTTTAGGCAGTGTTTGCACCAAATATTGAAACTTCAGTCCAGGTGTATATATATATATATGCATATGAGCCACATTGGTAAATATTTGAATGAGTGACTCCCATATACAAATATGACTTACCAAAACACATATGGTATTTTTTTTTTGTTTTGGGAAACAACTGAGTGCTATAACTTGGGTTTTGGAATGTAAGTCAAAATTTTGACAGGAAATGGAGTATCTATTAAGAATTCTTGTGCTTGTGCTGCCTTATGTCATGGAAGATGTGTGTTCTGAAACTCTAGTTCCTGAATCTTGAGAAAAAGGTGTTCTTTGCACTATCTCACTTAACATTTGCCTCAGAACTATATGAAACCTAAGTGAAACTCATGTCAGCATTGGGAGGGGATAGATTTTGCCATCTGACGTACTGGTATGGTTTGTAGGTCAACTACATGCCTCTGAGGGGATTTTACTTCAATCAAGCAATTTCACCTAGCATTACAAGGGTGAAATATTTCCAGTATTGCAGGTACCACAAATCTCTGACTAAACTCAGAAGAAAAGGACCTGGAGGAAGGAACAGAGAGGGAGCCTAAAACTACTTGTGGTGGGTTGACCCTGACTGGATGTCAGGTTCCCAGGAAAGAATGCCACTCTATCACTCCTTTCCTCAAATGGACAGGAGAGGGAAAATACAGTGAAAGGTTCATGGGTTGAGATAAGGATAGGGGAAGATCACTCACCAATTAACACCATGGGCAAAACAGACTCAATTTGGGGAAATTAGTTTAATTTATTACCGAACAAATCAGAGTAGGATAAGGACAAATAAAAACTAAAAATATCTACCCTCCACCTCTCCCTTCCTCCTCAGCTCAACTTTAATCCTGAGTTCTCTACCCGCTCCTCCTCAGTGGCAGAAGGGGATGGGGAAGGGGGGTTACAATCAGTTCATAATTCATTTTCCTTTTTGCTCCTTTCTTCTCAGGGAGAGAACTCCTCACACTCTTCCCTGGCTCCAGCATGGGGTCCCTCCCAAGGGAGACAGACCTCCGTGAACTTCTCCAATGGGAGTCCTTCCCATGGGCTGAAGTTCTTAATGAACTGCTCCAGTGTAGGTCCCTTCCATTGGGTCTGGTCCTTCAGGAATGGCCTGCTCTAGTGTGGGTCTCCCATGGTGTCACAAGTCCTGGAGCAAATCTGTTCCAGCGTGGGCTCTTCTCTTCATGGGGCCACAGGTCCTGCCAGGAGCTAGCTCCTGTGTGGGCTTCCCACAGGGTCACAGCCTCCTTCAGGAAGGATGTGGTGTGGGGTCCTCAATGGGCTGCAAGTGGATATCTGCTCCACCATTAACCTTCATGGGCTGCAGGCGAAGAGCCTGCCTCACCATGGTCTTCACAAAGGCCTAAAGAGCAATCTCTGCTGTGGTGCTTGGAGCACCTCCTCTCCCTCCTTTACTGCCCTTGGTGTCTGCAGAGTTGTTTCTCTCACATATTGTCACTCCTCTCTTTGGCTGCACTTTGGCCAACGGCAGGTCCATCTTGGATCTGTCTGGCATTGACTCTATTCAATATAGTGGAAGCTTCTAGCATCTTCTCCCAGAAGCCACCCCTTTAGCCCTTATGCTAGCAAAACTTGGCCCTGTAAACCCAATGCATTGCTAGATAGAACTGTGGCTAATGTGTGGGTGAGCAGTAAATCGATAAATAAGGAAGTGCATGAACTTCAGAAAGAGTCCAGCGCAGGGCCACAAGGATGATCGAGGGAGTGGAGCATCTGCCTTACGAGAAGCGGCTGAGGGAGCTGGGTCTCTTTAGCTTGGAGAAGAGGAGACTGAGGGGTGACCTCATTAATGTGTATAAATTTGTAAAGGGCGAGTGTCAGGAGGAAGGAGCCAGGCTCTTCTCTCTGATGTCCAATGACAGGACAAGGGGCAATGGGTGCAAGCTGGAGCATAGGAGGTTCCATGCGAACATGAGGAAAAACTTTTTTACTGTGAGGGTTACAGAACACTGGAACAGGCTGCCCAGAGAGGTTGTGGAGTCTCCTTCTCTGGAGACATTCAAGGCCAACCTGGACGCGTTCCTGTGTGACCTAGTCTAGGTGATCCTGCTCTGGCAGGGGGATTGGACTAGATGATCTTTTGAGGTCCCTTCCAACTCCTGAGATTCTGTGATTCTGTGATTCAGTAAGCAAAGTTCCAAATCTGAAAACTAATGGGTTGACAGTTTGGCAATGACAAAACATAGAAGAAGAAATATGGTATTAAAAAAATATATTGATGAACAGACGGCCTGACGCATCTATATTGCATCAGGATGAAGGCCATTAGAAGGAAAACTGAAATAAAGAGATATAAATTGCTTGTGAAGAATACACTGGCATGAGTTGTTTGCCTTGACTGAAAAGAATGCAGTATCTTGAAAATATTTTGTGATTAGAACCTTTCTGAGTGATGACAACACTATGTCAAACTTCATTACTTTTGAGGAAGTCAGTAAAGACTATCAGACACATTCTTCCAAACAAAGAATAAGTTTCTGATAGATATCCCACAAGCTTTTTCAAGGCCTCTCATACAAATTTGCAATCAATAGACAAAAGATTTTCATAAATTCTGATCAACTGAATCAATACCTTTAATCCATATATATGTACTATAAAATCTAATGTTGGGATCTGGAAAATTTTTACTTGGTGAATTATCACAAACTTGATTAAAATTCTTCATGAAAAAATTAAAATTTTGCTTTTGATCCACAATTATAAACCAACTTGGGTTCACATAGATAGAAGTTCAATGGCTGTATACAAATACACATGCATACATGGTATTTTTTTTATCTCTATATCAATATTATCTTCTGATTTTGTTTGTTTCTCTTTCAAAAAGGAAGCAGTTTTCAGACTGCTTTGTGCCTACTTGCAATCCTGGGAGTGCTATTCAACAATGTATGCTTATAGTCTGTGTACTCAGTCCTCAGTAAGCTAACACTCCCACCTCCACTTACCTAACAGGGAATGAGTCCTTTAAAGTAAAGTTGCAAAGTGAGTATTACATACTGTTTTACCTTAGAAGACAGTGCAGGAAATAATGTATATTGTAATATCTGACTGACATTTTTAATGTTAAAATCTTATTTTCAGTTGCTTAGAGAAATTAAATAAGTATCTACTGAGTACACAGATTATCACATTTCTCAGAATTTGGCACATTAATTCACCAAAGTTCACATTCCTTCTAAATAGAAACTACAGATTCACAGAGAAATGGAGTATTCAGGGATGCAGGAATCGAGCAAAACTTCTCTTCTATTGGTGTAAATGATTCCCCGCTGAACTGTGAATGAGTTCAGGTCTACCATTTGCTTTTGGTAACAGAGTGTGCTGGAGAGAGAGCAAACAAAAAACTCAGCTCAAACGTAGGGGTGAGAGGAAAATAAAATAGTAAATGCAAGAGGTAGAAGCAGTGATAAAGAAAAACAGAAGGAAGGCAGAACCATAGGAAAGCCATTGGATGCCATGGACAGTGACAGGATGAGGAGCAAGAAGAGGGAACTTAAAATGGTGTGAAACAAAAAAGTAATTGTGCAGCTTGATGCACAAAAGTCAAGGAAATAGCTGTGTGGGTTGGTACAACAGCAAGAAATAGACTAGAAAGATTCACCAGGAATTAATTTTCTTACAGTATATCCTTCTGTCTTCATTCCTAAGTGGCCTTTAGCATAGACTGCTGTAGTATGCATATTTGCAGTCTTGGATGTGAAATGTGTATGCAGATTTGAAATTGTCCTTGTGTGCTCTTCTAGCACCTGGATTTGTATATTATTTTGTTTTCCAGGAAATAACTGTGAAATCCTCTTCTAAAGCATTCATCTTGTGTCCCCTTCAAGAGTGCAATTTACTCAGAAAGTAATAGTCTTTCAATGGCTGTAGGTACTAAGGTTTTGCATAGTAAAAGTCTGTGTTGTTGCACTTAAAATCTTAACCTTGACGACAACTCAAACTGGAGTCTGGTATTTTTAGGAAATGTGTTGACAAACTTGAGAAATTGCATTAAAAATTCTGTACTAAAAGAATGCTAAGCGGATGAAGCTAAGCACTGTAAAGCTGAGATATAAAGCTATCTTTACATTCTTGCTTTATAATTTTTTTTTTCTGAAAAGGGTGTTCTACGCTGAGAAGTGTCAGGTAGCTGTAGAGTAGATATGTAAGAAAAGTGTGAAAGCTTCACAGTTTTGATGCTTCATAATAACTCAGCAGAAAAGAACTATTACTTCCATTTTACAGGTAGCACATTGAAGAATAGAGGTGAGTGCCTTGCCCAAAGCTGCACAGTAAATCTGTGTTACAGCATAATGAAATGTCCCAGAATAGCTACTGGACAGATGAACATTCTTCTGCTAATATCGCACAATGTAGCACTGGGATAGGTTTAGATAGTTACACAGACAGATAGGACCTTAGCTCTGGAAAGATTTGCGTGCTGTCTGAAAGTCACTAAAGACAAAAATTACATATTATAGAGACATTAGTTGTTCTGTGTCTGAAAACTGTAATCTCTTGTCCTACTGTGTGGTTTTGAAACTAATGCTTTTTAAACTTTTTTCTAAAAAAAGAAAAGTATATACATACACATATTTTCATCTATTTAGAGGATAAAGCCAAAATGTGTGCCATGAGAAATGTGTTAGGCAGCTACATAGATCTTTCATTGTCTCAAAGAGAACAATTGAGATCACTTTCTGAATTGTAAAGTTGCAGTGATTGTTGCAGAGTTTTGTGTTCTCATATTTAAATAATACCCTCAGCTTCATTGACCCAAGTCTTTAGTGTAACATTTCTTTTTTACGGAACACCTTAAATACCTTAAAAGTTGAAAAATATGGAAGGATAAGGTTTAGTTTAAGCTTTGCTACAGAACAGAAAATATTATATTATCAGTTCTTGCTGTGCTTAATAGTCTCTTGCTTATGTTAATAAAACTATAGCATCTGAGGAAGTCTTCAGGAAAGAATTTGAATTCACAGAAATGAGGTGAAGATTTGCCATATTTCAAACCTGAAGTGGTTCAATATCTGCTCCTCAACCTGCTCTGTCTAGAAAATAATTCATTTTATCTTGTAGATGGTGCTCAACTTTGATGCAAACATGGTGGCTGGATTTCTGCTCCAGATTCAGTCACTCATGTTTACAAGTCTACAGTACAGACAACTGTGTGTAAGCTATGTGTCTAAGCTCCTGCTATAGTCCAACAAAAATTAATATAGTCAGTGAAGTAAAGAGAACTATTCACATGTAGGCACCTAATTTAGGGTAAGATGAATAGTTCCTCATAGTCCACTGTTGGTTAGACCTTAATCTGTTAAAAGCAGCTAGCCCACTAAAACTTACATTGCAGGTACCTAAACTTGGGTGTCTGGATACAGAGCTGAATTTTGCTTAAGGAAATAGTCTCATAGTTGCAAGGGTGCATGTTCTTCTAGAGGTCCATGCTTCAGTCTGTTGTACATTTGTAGTGATCTTAGCCCTGTGGCTGGTCTGATGACTCATAATCAGAGGAAGAAAAATTCCAGATTTTAGTCAATTTTTGAAGGTCTACGTCTCATGCTGCTGTTGAAGCTGCTGAAATGAAAAGGCAGGCTCTAACAAGCCCAGTCCTAAAGACATTATATTTCTTGATCTCATAAGTTCATAGGTCTGTCAGGACTCAGGCCTTGGACAAGACTTCTTTTTCAGATAGTGGCCTCCATTTGGAATGCTGCAGTCTCTATCTTCAGGAGAAGCTCAAGGAGAAATCAACAGTGAATATATCTGTTTCTCCTCTCATGTGTAGGGTTTCTTCCTTGTCTAGGGAACTAAGAAGGCAGCAGACACTTGCACTTTTCAGCCATTTTCAACCTAGACACAGTCATCACTGGAGCATCATCTATTGCCAAAGACCAAGCCTTTGTTACTAATGTTCTGCTCCTTCTCCAAAGGAAATACGGTTGTGACTAAAAAAGTAAGGTGACAACCTTATTTGTCGAGGTCAAGTTGGTGCATAAGTTTTTGTGTTATTTAACTGATTTCAGTGTAGTTCAGTTAAAGAGATGAATGTGAACACAATGAAATCCCTTTGGCACATAAATACTAGGAAGTGGGACAGAAAAAGGAGAGACCACAACCCTCACAAAAACCTTAAATGCCAATAAAATGACAATAGATTAGCTCAAGAAGTCCAAAATCATGTGAATTCTCCTGAAAGCAGAAGATTCCGGTGAAAATAATGAAAGGCAAGAGATACAGTGACAACTTTGCAAAAACTCACCAAGCAGTGTTTACTAACACTAACACTGTTATCATAAGCAGTTTCCAAAGGCATAGACATCATTAGTCTTGGAATACCCTTATGATGAATATTTTGATTAAAATATATTTTTAATAAACTCATCCAATTGTCACAAAACTTTATCTTAGTGGAGACCCAGAGCCATTAGTTTCCCAAGAGACAATATCCTTCCATCATTGCTATAACGCAATATATGATTCTATTTTATATATTATTAATATGGACACAGGAAACAGTGAAATTAATTGAAACTATTGAATTGAAACT
This sequence comes from Mesitornis unicolor, assembly GCF_000695765.1. Lineage (NCBI taxonomy): Eukaryota > Metazoa > Chordata > Aves > Mesitornithiformes > Mesitornithidae > Mesitornis > Mesitornis unicolor. Next base: position 10,442 of record NW_010183480.1, read on the forward strand.
ATTTATAAAAGTCAAGAAGTTTTAACCATCCTGTTTATATAACAATATAAGATCTCGTTTTACTTTTCACTTCATCAAAGTACACTAGAAAAAGGCCCAACATACCAATCAGTATGTTTGCAGACATTATTTCAGACAGTTCAGAATATCTCAGCTGTTTCCTGGTCTTTATCCTTCCTCATAAACTGCTCAGGGTGTAGAAATTATACCGAACACTGTGCTACTCCATCAGGGTATGTCTGAAGTTAATCCAGAGTCACGTCATCATAATTTAGAGCAGAAAATGCTTCACACTACTTTTATAGATGTTTTAAAATGTCAGAATTACCCATTGACTTGTAAGAAATGTGGTCATTCTCATTTATGCCAATAAAGGCCTTTTTATTTCCATGCTTCCAGTCCTATACCATACAATAAGATTCTCCTAAATGTGAATTTATTAAGTAATAATTTATGCCGATATACTGCCATAGCTGTTGACCTTCAGTCTTACACACAACATGTTAAATCTGAATTACTGCATGTTGAGTTTTATAGTCATTAACTTGTCAGCCATAGTGGTACAGGTGGGAAAGGACCTAAATAATATCATCACAATAAATAACATCTTTGAATGCAAAATAACTGCATTCTTATAGTGAATCCTTGCCATTTTCTTATACAATTTTATGCATATAGAGAAATACGACAGGACTTGTCCTAGTGGTGGATGAAAATGTAAAAAAAAAAAAAAAATGTTTTTATCTAAAGCTCACATTCCTGTTTAGATCCCATCTGGGAAATGAATGCTTAATGATCCCACACAGCAAATGTCTTCCATCTTTATACCCTTATATGTATTAACAACAAAATTTCCTTTTCTTTAAGGAAGCATATTATTAGCTAGTATTTCATTTGACATGAAGCCTCATTCTCACAAAATATTAGCATTTCCACAGGAACTAAAAATATTTGTATAACATTATTGGACAATTAAAATCATCACCAGAATCTCCAAAGAAATTACTTCAGTACTAATTCTAGAAAACTGTATGTTCTGCTATCTTACTATTTTCTGCTATCTTATCTTACTATTTTGCTTTTATATACTAAGTTTTCTTGAAGTGAGTGATCCTCTTTCATTTATTAACTGCATCTCCAAATATGGTTTCTTTCATATCTAGACTTTTTCTGTGTCACATATTGAAGTATAAATCAGATTCTCTGTGGACAATAGTACTTTAGGCACTATAGGACACAGGATACTTATGTTTGTTACTGTTCTCCTGTGTGAGCTTTGGGAAACTCTCCCAAAATGGCCTACATTTCCTCTCTCTGTCTCCACAGTGAAGTCAGCGACAGGGCCCTGAGACTAGCAACAGTCACTGCAGCCTTTCCTCACCATGCATTTAGCCACCTGTGCTTCAGGCTAGAGTTGACCTGGTGCAGCTGTGAGACCTTGGGTCTGACTACAGAGCAAGATCTGTGAGAAGAATAGGCTTGCCCTCATCTCATGGGAGCTGTATGGAAGTTCAAGTGCTCAGTCTTTCTCTTGAACTGAGCTAGCCTGCAGCTGTGCACCTCATTTTCCCAACCCTTTGGCCTGACCACCTGCCCTGCCCTAGAACCTGCCTCGTTGCTGATGCCTCACCTGGACATCACCAGGCTGTGGCCACTCCCGGCTCCGCTCAGCTGGGCTTGCTGGGGCATGGTGAAACTATGCTGAGCAGTGCAGGGCCCCACAGGCCTGTGGGCATTGTGTAGCAGTTTGCATGAATCAAACCTGAGTTAGCATAGCTGTTAGCATAAGCCTGCAAGCTTTACCTAGCAGAAGAGAAAATGTGACAAATAACTTTGTTCCAAACACAGAATGAACCTTGAATAGTTTTTGTGTATTTAAGGAAATAGAACACTGAACTACGCGAACAACCTGCTGATCCTAGAGTGCAAACATGCCCCAAAGTGTACTGACCGCTCTGATTATGGTACCAATAATGGCAAGAGCAAATGAGAAAATAACAGTGCAAGTTGAACACACATCATGGAAATGTTCTCTACCCAAGCCTGTAACCTGCAAAACTAGAGAAATTCAAGAGAGATTCCAAGGAGAGAGGCTGTGGAAGGAATTCAGAATAAAGGAGAATCTGAGAGTCTTCTGAGAGAACTCAGTGTCCTCAGGACCTTGTCCCAGGATTTGGGACTATCCCTGCAACATCCATGGGTAGCCAGGGAACAGGAGAGGACTCCAAGGGACTTGTGACTGCACATGCCATGGCTAGGATGGGACTCTGCACCCCAGCCTCTGATGGTGCACCTCCTGTCTAGAAGAGCTACACAAACTCACCCAGCTTTTCTCCTGGACCACATCATCTCTGCTACAGAACAGAGAAGTCACATAATTTGTAAAACTGTACATATATCTGGGATTGAAGAATTTTGGTATTCAAATCCATTCAGTCTAGAGAGTGTCATTTAGTCTAAAACTGCAACGCACCCTTGGCTCCTGACTCCTCATCCCATGTGGAGGACCTTTTCCTTCCCCTGACAGTTTTAGCTGTTCAAATTCTGCAGCAAGCTTGCTGTTTCTGACATAAGTTTCAATTATACCAAATGCAGCAGGTTCCTGGCATACGTGGAGGCTTTTTCTTTATAAAGCAAATATTCCATCATACTAACTATTCACTGTATTTCTGTCTATTTGTCCTATTTGTGTGCTCTTTTATTTTACCCTACACAGTCCTGAGTATTTTTCTTTCTGTCAAAGTCCCATACAGCTGTCATAATGAATGAAAAAAACCCTTTTTGCTGTCTAGATGTTACTGTAATTACATAAGATGTTTTGATGCTATGAATCACTGCTTAATAATAATAATAATAATTTTGTTTTGTGTGTAGGTTCTGTTCTGAATTTGAGAGCGATGTGTATTATACATGATTAGCAGACAGGAGCTGAAATTGATATTTTTTTACATGAATAGAAGAAGATAAATGGTCATGAGTGTTATTAAGCTAGTTTCACAGTGTTATCCCTGACAGATCTATGGGAGCAACCTGTCTCCCACTCCCATGTAAATAACTATTCTCCTTCTTGCCCACTTACAGAGAAATTATTAAATGAACATCATTTTTATTCACTTACGTTGTTAGTGGGTTCAACCATTGTGTTTTATGCAATCATTAAAATCTGTTGTAATGGTGGTCTATCTGAAAATGAAGCAATGGTTCAGGATACATTTGTGAACAACTTGTTATCAATGTTGATAAGCATTATAATTCTGTTATTCTGTATTCTGTTATTGTTCTACAAATGAATAAACAACAGTTGATCCAGTTTAAAGGTTAGATTTATATTAGAAATGTCTGTGTTGGGCTGCAGTGGAGAGATGAGAGAGTTGAAGGTATTTTAGAATTTGGTAAATGTCTTTCCTTATATCAGGGGTTGAATCTAACAGGAAGAGATAATTTCTTTTATTTTTTTAAATAGAAAAATGGAAAAAAAGAAAAATATTTATTATTGTTGTTGTTGTTGTTGTTATTAAGACTACTACTACTACTTATTTTACTGTAGAAGACTGAGCTGTGATCAAAAATACCAGTTAGGGAAGGAGTCCCAAAATCCCAGATACTTGATCTAAGCATTCTTTTTAACTGTAGAGTGAGTCAGCTTTCTATCATCTTTGTCCGTAATTCTTTAATAAGAACAGGAGGAATTTGTGAGCTCTGTAGAAGAAAATGTTTCAGTTAAAGTGTAAGAGGAAAAGTTCATCATGTTAACATGTACAATGATTATGATAGTTTTGCTCAAAAATCTCAAAATATTTCTCTTTCTCTGAAACTAAGCATAGGAAAGTAGTTGCTCCCCACCCAAATTCCCCCTCAAATCCTCCACAACCTCAAATGAAATTAAGATGCTGGGGACGGAACTAGAGGTGGTAACAGTCCTAGCTATTATCATCAGATGTTCATTTGTCACTTACCAAAATACTTGTACTGTAGTGATTTCCATCTTGCTAATCTGATAGAAGTTGACAAAAAATTGTTTTATGGCATAGAAAGAAATATGTCACCACATCATGCTTTTTTAGATTTTTTTCACTCTGACTATTTTGGGAAGGCAGTTGTGCAATGTGTTGGTTTAGAGACTCGTAACAGCTAATAATACCAAAATATAACAAATTCCCTAGTAGTTTTATCTCAACATTGTTTTTTCTTGTTGATACTGAAATAATTCTCCATCTAGAAACATACAGCTTAATTGGTGTTGCAATAAATGTTTTTAGTAATTTTTTATAAATCTCATTTGAACTAATAGTGAGTGTAGAACTGTGACTCATTTTGAAATAAGTGAAATGAAAGTGCATTTCTCCAAGGAAAATGTACCATTGGTTCTAAAATGGATTAAGCTGCTGCACTTCAAGGCCTTTGAATACTCAATTCACTTCTTTGTACAGTTATTTTTCATAGCAAAGGGTTTTGAATTAGGCTATACTTAAAGCAAAAATAGACTTCTATGCTTTAAAAACAAGTAAGATACATTAGTATTAAAAGGACTTTTAAATATATTTTAAATATTGCTGTAAACTGAAATATTCACACAACTGAGATGCCATTTTGCAAATTGTTTATTTCATGATAATTGAATAAATGTTATTCTACATTAATTTACTCCTATTTTCTAGAGTCATCGGTCCATTTAATTGCCACAAAAAGTAGCAATCCCTGAATACTTTTTTGCTTTAAGTGTAGATGAACTTGCAGAGTTCCTCCAAGGATCATATAATCTACATGAATATCAGCACCTTTTAAACACTGTGCTTCAGTTATTGTAGTCTTTAACATGCCTCATATATATCTAGTATCTTGCAGAAATTTCAGAACTCTTAAAGTATGTCTAAAACAATTTTAAACTCATTTGAGAAGTCTCAAAGACCAGAACAGACCTACTAACAATTAGATGACGAACATCTTTGCAAAAGCAACATTTTCTATTTGTCTCTGCAGGGCCCATAGAGGCATCTCTGCTGGGGTGCCTAGAGCCCCTCCTGCCCTCCTCCTGCTCTCCCCTTGAGGCTCGCAGGGCTGTTTCACACACTGTTTCCCTCAGCTCTGGTTGCTGCTCAGTGTTTTGCCCTTTCTTACCCTGCTTTCCCAGAGGCGTCCACCCGTGGCTGAGGAGCTCAGATGTGCCCTGTGGTGGAGCCATTGGAGCTGGCTGGAACTGACTGTGTCTGGTACAGGGCAGCCCTCGCACCTCTGCACAGGGGTCAGCCCCCTTGCCAGAATCTGGGCACCTGCACCTGGCACAAAAGTAAATACGGAACTTCAGAAGTTCTGAAAATCTGAAGTCACCTCCTGTCATGGCCCTGTGGGAACCACCAGCCATGACTGTCCCTGTGCAGCCACCTCTGGGGCTCCCTCCTACCCTACCCACAGCCCAGGACCCCGTTGCTGCCCCAGTCCTGGCAGCAGTGATCCTGCAGCAGGGCTGGTCTCCAGCTCCTCAAAGCCTCGTTCTGCTCAGCTATGGGTCCCACCCACGGAACCATGTTCCAGCCAGGCCTCAGCCTGTATCTGCCCCTGTCCCCAAGGAGGTGCCTGATGCCTGGGCTGAGCCTGTCTCAGTGCCTCCCAGCTGCCCTGCTACAGGTTAGGGCAGTGGGATTGATCCTGACTGCTAGGCCCTGCCCTGATCAACCTGGGGCAGCTCCTGGTACTCCTGGCCTCAGAATTACACTAGCCTCAGGGACCTGACAGTTCCCATGTTGCCCTATTTTCACTATGCTAGTTCAAACACTCCTGGAATGGCCAGCTGTACTGACACTGAGTTCTCTCACTGACCATCCCCATGAACTGGAGAATTGCTACCTCTGTGGATAGGTAAAAAGAAAGATGAGGCATGCACCAGACCATCCAGTCTAAGCACCATGGGCACATAATCAAAGCCAGAAACATGAATATAGAGAAAGAAAATGTTACCTGGTGTAATTCCTGTCATTGATTTCTAATTATAGACAGAATTAGCTTAGTTTCATCATGAAAATCTGCATTTTTTGGAGGGGAGTCTGCTTTATCTGATGTTATTTGATTTACTGGATGAATGTTTTCCTGTTTTTTTGAACACCATGAATTCAAATCGAAACATTCAACACATGTCTTTTTACTTTCACTTTGAAAGACAGTTATGACTCTATTCCTACTCTTTAATTTTCTTTATCATCCAATACCAGGCTGTGCCTGACACATTTCTGCATTTTTTTTTTCCCCGCGGGAAGTAGTGAGCTATTCAGCAAAATTCCTTGATTTCACAGCAAGGTAGCATAATCTCTGTAGCTCTACTTTTTTCTTTCTTTTTTTTTTTATTTCATTGATGAAAATCTATTTCAATGCTCCCTCTGGTATCTTTTGCAACAGAGATGCATCTACTTAACTGTTTTGTGATTTTAAATATTTATATGGCCATGAGGTCTACTAACACTCCATGGGGTGTCTAATTTCCAAGTTCTTTGGCTTGCTTTGCTAAAGCATTTAAACAGATTAGTGAACAAGAACACTGGATCCATTTAAAGGATTTTTTACATTAAACACAGATGATATCAAAATATAATGTGGGGTAAACAATGCCTTCTTTTTATTTATTCTGTATGAGACAAGGAGTAAAACCAGAAATTCTATGAACATGTACAGGAATAATAAGTTTAAAAGAGTAAAAACTCTGTCATCCAAACACAACTAAATGAATTTTCTTATCAGGTAATTATTGTTTGAACAACATAAATAAGAGACAGGAAGAGTTCTTTTGAGTTACTCTACCTCCCTGATTATAAAAATAGCAGAGGAATAGAGAATCTAATAGCAACATCACAATGTAAACAGTAGGAAAAACACTGAGGAATATTAAGCTCTCTGCAGAGAGAATCAATGTAAATCAAAATCATAAAGTGAAAACCCATGCTGATATGATATGTTTAACAAGTCTGTAGCTCTGCTTCTGTATTACTGCAAACAGTTTTAGATTACTTGTAGAAAACACAAATTTATATTTCCTTTTTCTTTCTTTTCCTTTTTCTTTTCCTTTTTCTCTGTTTGTTGTTAACTATATGGAACATGAAAGCCCAATTCACTAGAATGTAAACAAAACTTTCTTTTTTATTCTTTCTGTTGTGACTGTTCCACTGATATAATTTTCTAAAAAAATAATGATTAAGTAGAAGAAAACTGGCATTACAGCATAGAACTGAACTGGGCAGCTGTTGATTGTCCTGAAGTAATGTGAACCCCTACTGTGTTTGGAAAACATATCCTGACATAAAGTTTAAATGTATTTACAGAAATTGATGTTTTTGACAACTGATGGCTCTAAGTGGGAAGATGTAGTATCTTTTGATTATCATTTTCATGCAGGACTCACAGTCTTAGCACATTTCTTGTGACAAGTGGGAAGTTTTTCTCCTTTCTTTTAAAGCACAGATTCATATGGTGGTGGAGCAGTCATCAGAAAATGATGGACTGATAAGATCAGCTTCCCAGGAAGATGATGATGGTGAGAGAACAGTGTGTCTTTTTTCTATCATCTGACCAACTTTAAAGAAAAGCATGTGGATCTGTGTGAGGGTATAACTTCTTTGGTAGCATAGAAGATGCTGCCTCTTGGTTAGCAGAGCATACCTCTTGGAAATGGGTATCTTAGACCTTTGGTCCAGGAATGCTTTGCCAGACCGGAGGAGGTTTCTCATGGAGGAATGCCTATAAAGTGCATCTGATAAGGAGGTGGTATGGAGGGGTTCAGTATCATGAAGGATGAAGATAATCTGGACATCCACAGAAGCAAAGTCTAGATAAGGGTAGATGCTGATGGGATGTAGGCAACTGCAAGTTAGATGACAGAAAAGTTTTCAGTATTGCAGTTCTGAATATTGGTGCCTAAATTCTGCCTAAAACTTTTTTAAAATATACATATTAAGCTGTTTTTTAGTTCTCTGTCAATATAATCTTTACCTGACCATTTGGTCTTTTCTGTTTAGAATGTAAATTATCTTGGGCAGGGAATTCACACAATTCATTTGTACAGCACAGCCAATTTCTCTCTCTCTCAAATGATTCTCAGGCCAATGCCATCTTATAAAGAGATAAAGGATTTGTCACTTGAAATATCATCCAGTGTTTGAACTCTGGAGACAAATGCGTTAATTTACTCTGACATTCTTTTATAAATTTGTTTTCTTGTGGTAAAGGATCTGTGTCTATTGAAATAAAAAGGAAATTGAACCTCTGATTTAAAAAGAGGTTCAGACAGAACATTTAACACTTTTCTTATTACAGTATTCTAAAAATATCTCTAAGGATTGTTTTTGAATCTGATTCATTCTTGTCTCTTACCTACTGAAACTCCTGAGAAATATTGCTGTAAGAATTTAATAAATAGGTTCTTAATTAATAGTCTATGATAAAGAACAAGATTTCTAAAGCTGTAACAAGTCGATCATCAGCCATAGTAGCAACCTTCTTTAAAGAAATTCTCTCTACTGGAAGTATCTAAGTTAATGGTTTAAGACAGAAGCAACTAAAATACTGAAAAAGACTAAAACAGAGATTGAAAAAATGTGCATGTGCATGTTGTAAGCTGATTGATCTGTGATAGAAAGCTATTTTTTACTGCTTAAACTGAAACATGTATGATTGTAAATCTTACCATGTTGAGTGGGATGTCACTCAATGTTATACAACAAAGTCTACTGAGCTGATCAAAGTATCATGACATAAATAAACTGGTTACATCAGTAGCATAATCATAAATATATTGGATGGCAAATAACATGGCAGCTTGTTATACAGAAAAAAACTGCTGAAGCTAATCAATTACATGCATAGGAAAGGTCTCTTCAGAAAGCTGTTTTGCCTAAAATTAGTATGAAAAGCATCAGCTATTATTTGTCAGCATAAATATTAACACATTTTCTAATTTTAGAATGGTAGACAGCTGCAGAGTCCTTAGCTTTTAAAATGAAATTTATAATTTATGGTGAATGCTAGCTGTATGCCTTGTTCCTGTAGTGATCACACTTATTCCTTACAGTCAGCAAATGAAATAAGGTATAGGAATGAGCTTAATTGATAATAGCTCCTTAGCCTGTTCTCATTATTGTCATGAAAATTTTACTTGACAGTAGCATTTCATATTGTGTTGTACTCTTGAAAACTCTTGAAAGGAAGGTTTTTACAGGATCACCTGATAAAGTTGGATAATTGGAAGATTTTTGGCACACCAGTGTTATTTCAAACTAGCTGCCATTTTTTCCTTCAAGCCAAAAATCTTAATCTTAGTTTTATTTTGTCCCCATGTCTATTAACTGGCTTTAAAAAAGACCTCTTACTTACATCCTTAGAACATTGTGGTTACTCTGCTTTTCCCGGACACTTTGGTGCAACAAGCAAATTTTCTTTTTCTCTTGCTTTACCTTATCCAGCATCTTCTAACACTGTTGTTTTGGATCTCTTTGAGATTTTGGGACAACAGGCTGTCAGATTAGATTAGAGAGGGTTACTCCTAGCCTGATTGAGAATATCTGTACTATAATGAGAGTTATGACTGAATTACAGCAGGTGCATCTAATCTCACTTCAATTTAATTGGTATCCATGAAAGTATCTTAATACATAATAAAACCACCATGTTAGCTAGCCTTTATCCAGTCAATATCTAAGTGTTTGTTTATTTTAATCTCAAAATGCTGACCTGAAATTATGATAATGCACAATGCTTCATTACTCTGTTTCCTGTAGAAAGGCTTTTTCATATATGCATGTAAGATCACTTCATGAAATTTCTGAAGCGTGTAGGACAAAAAATAATTTAAAAAATTAATACTAAAATTAGCTTTATACAAAATCAATTTGAATGTTCCTGATCATCATAGCAAATAAAGGCAGCCACAGAAAGGTCTTACAGAACAATTTACACCATATTAGAGGATACAGTTTGTACATGCTTAGATTGCTTCTATGAAGGTAATATTTTGGGGGTATGAAAGTATTTAATCCTCAGTATTTAAAGCTGTTGTGCTGAATTTAAAAATTATTAGAAAATAGCTTATCAAAATTATCACTAACAATTTTGAAAGCTGTATAAAAATAACATGCTTTCAACCTCTTTAAAAGTGTCACCTACCACACTATTTTTGGGAGTGTTCTTAATAAAGCATTTTGTTTCAATTTTTTTTGTAAACATCAGTCAGTCCCTAGTTGAATAATTGTTCCCCTTTTAGTTATCTGTATTTATATCCTAAGGTTACTTTGGGTATTTGAAAACAAATACTTTTTCTTTTTGTATCTATATACCCTGTGTTCTGCTAGGAACATCTGCAATAAAGTATTTTCTGTAATCTTTATGTGTTTTTATCATCAAGACTGCATTTCTGGAAAGTAGTCTTATTCACTATGTGTCAGTCTAAGCATACTTGAAGCAAAAAAATGGGAAGCCTGTGATCTTGACTCATCCTACTGAAACTGAGTCACTACAGAAATACAGAAAGGTCAATTTCCTATCTAATCAGTGGTGAAAGATGAAAATAATTATTCAGCTTCTACATGAATCATTTTGTGGAAAAACCTAACTAATGAACAACTCAGTAGGACCTCAAGCCTGTGCATGCTGTTTGGGCAAGAACTCCAACAAAATTACAGAACAGTTGCACTGCTTATGATGTATGAATGCCTGTTCTCCCTTGCATCAACCTTACAAAACATACACTGTCAGCTGGTGGAAATCTATTCCTTACTTGTTTCTATGGCAATGAAGTTCCTTAGGTTTCAGCTGATATGCTTGTGTTCTCAGAAGTTTAAGGAATCAGTAGACCATGATTAGATTTTCACATATTCCTGATTCTCCCATTTGTTTCTGTTTTGGCTGTTACCAGTCATTGGTTAAAGTACACCTGAAATATTGATACTCCTTTTAAATATTGCTGAGTTCTGTGTACAAATAGGGTTTTCAAGAATTTGCTGACAAACACTGAAGAGACTAGTCCTCCACGGAACAGCAAAAGTGTATTGTTTAGGATTTTCCTATGTATTTCATAGAATCACAGAATCATAAAATGGTTTGGGTTGGAAGGGACCTTAAATTTCACCTAGTCCAAGCCCCCCCTGCCATGGGCAGAGACACCTCCCACTAGACCAGGTTGCTCAAAGACCCTTCAAGCCTGGCGTTGAACACTTCCAGGGAGGGGGCATCCACAAATTCTCTGGGAAACCTGTTCCAGTGTCTCACCACCCTCACAGTAAAGATTTTTTTCTTAATGTCTAGTCTAAAACTACCCTCTTCCAGTTTAAAGCCATTACCTCTCATTCTATCGCTACCCGCCCTTGTAAACAGTCCCTCCTCAGCTTTCTTATAGGCCCCCTTCAGGAACTGGAAGGCCGCTATATGATGTCTCTGCAGCCTTCTCTTCTCCAGGCTGAACAACCCCAACTCGCTCAGCCTGTCCCCATAGGGAAGGTGCTCCAGCCCTCAGATCATCTTTGTAGCCCTCCTCTGGACCCACTCCAATGGCTCAATATTTATTCATATGTTCTACATTTCAACTTTCCTATTAATTCCTCTCAATATTCCCCTCCCCGAACACTCCCTGAAGGTGTTCAAAGCCAGGTTGGACAGGCCTTTGAGCAACCTGGTCTAGTTGGAGGTGTCCCTGCCCATGCCAGGGAGGTTGGACTGGATGATCTTTAAGGTCCCTTCCAACCCAAACCATTCTATGATTCTATGATTCTAATATAAACTTTGATTTTATTTGCTGAATAATACTTATGTTGAATTTGTGAAGCACTGTGAACTCCACATCTTCTTCTGCCCAGAGAGGTTGTGGAGTCTCCTTCTCTGGAGACATTCAAAACCCGCCTGGACGCCTTCCTGTGCCACCTCATCTAGGTGTTCCTGCTCCGGCAGGGGGATTGGACTAGATGATCGTTTGAGGTCCCTTCCAATCCCTAACATTCTGTGATTCTGTGATTCTGTGTGATTCTATGTAACGACTGACACAAGCCAAGTCCTGCCTTGTTTTTATATCATTTCTTCTCAAGTGTGATACTTTTGTCCTTGAATTTGATGAACTGCAATCTATGTGCTTCTGCTGTTTTCTCCAATCCTAATTCTATTCTTCAAAGTTATTTCGTTCCATTTCTGCCTAGTATTATCTGCAGATTTAATAAATATCCTGTGTATTGCACATCCAAGTAATTAATGTGTATATGGAATAAAAACAGAACAAGGAAAGACAGCTGCAGGGTATTTCCAGACCTCCACTCAGTTTGGCAAAGAAATTAATAAAATTTCAATACAAATAAGAAATGAGACAGAACAATTCTTTGTTGACAAACTTATTAGGGAAGAAATCTTACATAACTTTATCTAAAGACTAAGTTTTAAAAGCTTTTTTTAGGGAATTTGAAGACTGGAGCCTTTCTTTTTATGAAAACAGATTTAGTATCAGATGAAATTTATCTTTCAGCAGAAGGCTTTTTTCTGCTTCTCATTAATATAGAATTATTGTAATCTATTTAGTGTTATCAATTATTACAAAAGAATTACATATTCATTGCTAATAGAAATTTATTTTAGCTATTAAATAGATAATCAACTAGTCTGGAATTCTGTGAGGCTTTCCAGCCACCTTTCTTCATATTATTGTAATGAAAGCTAAATTAATGTATCCTGCCTGCAGTCATTGCAGAGTTTGTGAAGTTACCGTTATGTATCTTATTCTCTGTCTTGATATTTTTTAAAAATATATTTATTATGTTATATAATACACTAAAGATTAATAGAAAAGTAAAGTAATTACTTCACACCTCCATCAGTATATGATTCCAATTGGCCAGTGAGCCACCTGTAAACTTTTTTTCAAGCAGCAAAAGTCACTTGTTTTGAATATTTCATCTACGTATCTAGCTGCTGTTCAGCCAAAGAAGACATTTTTAGATGCTGCTATTTAGTTTAAGATTATATCGATGGCAGTCACAGCTATAACAGTTTTTTCAGCACAAGTTCTGAAATCAGATTAGGTACATGAAACAACTGTATAAAGACATCAAAGCCCTTATATATCACTGCACATGTACTGTCAGTGTGTGTCGTCACAACAAGCATCTGTACAGTGTAGAGGGGTTCCACAGTGTTTATAAGGAGCTCAGTCAGAGTTCTGGGAATCTGACAAGGTCCTGATGGGAGCTTGAGATCAGCTCAAGATCAGTGTCACCTCTACTAGCCTTTCTCCAGCACTGCTATTCTCTTCCTCTTGTTTTTCCTGAAAGGTTTTAAATGCTTGTAGCTTCTCATGATTTCTGTGCCACCCAGCTGAGTTTCTGAAATACTGTTTCTTTTAAATGAATTCTTCCCATTATGAGCCATTTCTACCACCCACCTGAGGATAATGATAAAGAACCAGAGATGCCACAAGGCTACAGATGAAGAGAGGTATGCCAAAAAGCATGAATAGCTGCCTCAGCAGATGGATATTAGGAACCGCAGTAGGAATCACGAGTTGGCAGAAGTACTCACAGATCCTTTTAACATCATTTTTGGACTCCTGTTGTTTAGAAGTCTTTGATACTCAACAGCAGCCATATAATTTTTGCATACAGCAAGCAGTTTTTCTGGCGAGCTTGCCTTTCTGTTTCAGCACACAAACATGAGTGAAATCACATCCAACAGTCAGAGATAGGTCAAAACTCTTCTTGTGGACTGACATTTCCTTGGTTCATGTTAGCAAAAAAATCTTTCTGACTCATTGCATATAAAACAAAGACAATGCAAGATCATATTTAAAAGCTGTAGATCAATCAAGTGGTGAGATTATGTAGAAGAATCACTCTTGAAGTTAACTTCTAACTCACAAGACTTTTAATTATTTAGTCAAAATCTAAATCAGATGAAAAAGAATGGCTTATGATAATCTCTGTTCTGTCCACAGGACTGTCTTTTGTGACTTGATTTCTTTTTCTTTTAACTGAAGAAGCTTTAAATGAATAGAACACCCCTCACCAAACTGTGCAAAGTATTAAGTAAATAATAATGGTAACTGCTTTTGCCTTTTCAGTTATACTTTTCTGAAAGAATCTAATCAATACAGCAAAATGATAAAACCAATTCCACCCAAGATTATTACAAGTAGAAACACATCATTATTTAAAACATTATTGTATCACAGACAGAAGTTTAATATAAACAAAATAAGTGCCTTTACACTTTCACCTCAGATTATTAGACTCCTTTGGATCTCACTTCAAAATTGCTTCAAATATGATTATTTCAAATATGTGGGATTTAGCTGCTACTGTGTGTATCTTCTTCATAGAGGAGCTTGGGATAAAGAAGCCAAAAGAAAATCGCATTTTTTGAATAGAGTAAAAAAATAAAAGTGCATGGGAAACTCAAGAGCGGACTCACACTTTAATGGGTACTGTTTGCCGGAAGAGCAGAGAGCCAATATTCCCTTCTTTTTTCAGAGGTTGTAAAGCAGGGCAGAGGTACTGTTGTTGCCCTAAGTTATGCACTTATGGCAGAGAAATACCATTTAATGAATCTGTTTCTTTCCTAGTATCCTTTGAATACTTAAAATTGCCCCACCTTTGCTTGCATCTCTCTTAAGGCCACTTAAGCCCATAGAAAGGGAGAGGGAGAGCATAGCAATAGAGAGTAAAGAAGAAAAGCAGACATTAGTATTTTCTAAACAACATAAAAGTCTTTATCTAGGTTATATTTATACCAGTGCATTTTCTTAACTTTGGTACAGAAAGTTCTTTAATTCCTGAAGTCTTTACACGAAAAATAAGTACCTCTTATATGGTCATGCACAAGGAATATAATATTTAAATGGAAAAGACTGCTGATTCATTATTTGGGGTTCTATTAAAGCAGCTGCAAACTGTGGACAGATTGCAAGACTGTATTCACAGGTTCCCCAAAACACATATTCATCGTGTAGTGTCAGTAACGTTCAAATGCAATTTGATGGTGGGTGGTCAGCTTTCTGTTCTACTCAGATGACAGGTTGCTCCAGGTCCTGCACTATATATACAGTGGTGGTGCAAGACAGTAAATTCTAGTTGGCCTAGGAACCAGGGCTTGTTCTCAGTCAAAGTGACAGATGTCTTAGGAACAAGACAAATGGATACTTAGTTATACATCATCTCCAAAGTGTGTTTCATTAAGTTTAAGAATGTGGAAGGTTTAGTGCATATAACTCAAGTGCTGAAAAATCAGAAAAGACACATAACATTAAAAGCAAAACAGTCAGGCAATGTAGAGTAAGCCACATACTATGTTATGTACTGACTTTAATCTATGGCTAGTGTATATTTGATTTATTGTGAAAGCATTGTTTGGATGAGACTGAAAAGATAAAACCTGAAAAATTTACTGTATCTCCTTCAAAGAAATGATTTCACAACAACTTTTACCAGAACATGGAAAAGCCGAAATACTGCTTTAATTGTGGGTAATATAGAATTTTAATTAGCATTGCAAAGTATGTCTTTTCAATATTTAAACACTTCAGTGTTTACACACTACACACAACTTAAGCAATTTTGATCTGTGAAGATGATAATGTTGTAGTGAAGCATGTATTTTCCTGTTCATTCGCTTCATAAAGAACCTTTGAAGAAATAAATGTGGAAAAGGTGCTGAAAAAATGTTTTTTTCTTTCCCCAGAAAAATTACTGTACCTTGGTGTAATTACTGTAATTACTGGTGCAATTTCTTTCTCTAATACAAGCTACCTGTGTAACTTTGGATGTCATGTAAAGACAGATCAAAAGGTCCCCTAGCAATATCTCATTTGGTGGAACAGAATTAACTTCACATTCAATGAAGATACAAATTGATACAAATTGGCTTTTGAGCCATTCTCCTAAGGTGGTTGCCACTTAAGTTAACCATTAAGCAATGTTGTTGGTCCCTTAAGGTGTAGCATACTTTAAGATCAGTGGTTGTGTTAGAAGACTGTCAGGTTTCAGTGCAATGTTAGGGACCTCTGGGACCTGGTGTCACAACAACTGTCTTGGGACTTCAGTGTTTCAAACTCCCATTCTCCTCCAGGGAGTCTCAATGACCAGGCAGCAGCGACTTCAACAGGATGATCAAAGGTTCCCTGAGCCCAGCTGCAGTGCAGAGAACTAAATCTCAGTTACAGGTTGGTCTCTGCATTTCAAGTAGCCAGCCTGAAGACTCAGAAAATCTGACTGCTCCTTAACTGCAAAATCAGAAAACACTAGTTTTATGGCAGTGATATATTTGGCCAAGAATCCACCCAGGTTTCCCATGGATGCCCTTTCTTGCTCTGGGGAAAAATTTATCAAAACTAATCTGTTCTAGATGGACCATTATGATACTGAAGAACTGACAATTTAAAATAAAACTTTGTTTTCATTAAAGAAATTCTGATCACTTTTGTGCTTGATTTTTCAGAACATTCTGAATCACTTCTGAGCAGGCTCAGAGACAGAAAACTTTGTTGATAGATACTCGGGACACTAGTAGAGAATGTGTACCTATATAAGACCTATATTAGACCCCTTTACAGTAGGTAATTCAAGATGTTCCACTAAAGCATGGTGGAAAAATTGAATGAAATAATACAGTTTTAAATCATTAGAGTTGTCTCCTAAATTAAAAACTGGTTCAGTCTATACATTTAAAGTGAAGTTACACAGCGTCTGAGTAGATCTTTTGAGTATCTTGCATTATAGAATTCATTCATCTGTGTTATCAGTTAGGTATCTAAATTTTCCATGACAAAGTGCCTGAAGTCACTTTGTGCCTAACTCCATGTTCTATGAGCTGGATGCACCAAGAGTTAATCCAGATGGACAAAAACTCCTAAAAATGTTTATGAATTCAAAGCAGAATCTGTGCAAGTTCCCTGAACATAAAATATGAAGTAAAAAAACAATAAATAGCTGCAATATAAAATATTAAGCACAATTTGGTAAAAAAAAATATAAAAAAGAACAAAAAAAGAACAGTAGATCCTGGAAATAAGAAAGGTACTGTCATGATTTAGACTGTATAGCAGGAGGCTATGAACCTTTGTGCAATCACTTTATCTAGAACTGAAATGAGTTCACAAGTCAGTTCTGCAAGAAAGGTATGGAAGATCATACCCTGACGGTAAAGGCATCAATATATGTGTCATTTATTTGCTTAAAATACTGCATTTCTCACTGACACCACTTTATACTCAGTTTTGGAGAGGTCTAAAAGAGTGCCAAAGTTTAAGTAAGGACATCAGTGACAAAATGTTGAGAAATTTCAGCAAAAAAGAAGAAATGTTACCCTACTGGTAGAGTAAAGGTGAAAACCAGTTTACCTCAAGGAAGTAAACAAAATTAAAAGGTGAATCTCATTTTTTTCCCCTGTATTTAAGTTGCATGAGTTTGAACTACATATACAGAGATCTTTTTCTCTCCTGGATTTCCTTAAGATGCTGATGCCTAAGCAGCCTGTTTCAGCTGCTCTGCTGAGGCTACTACCTGCCACCTCTGAAAGGAAAGTACTTTGGGGTACTGTTCCCTCTTTTAATTCAGGCAAAATCAGATGGATTAACTGTTATGGTTTAAGGGTTAATGGCCTGAAAGGGAAGGACAGGTGTCTGTAAGACCCTGGGGGGTCAGAGATCAGTACTGTTCCCACCCCTTTCCGGCCACAGTATATAAAAAAAAACCGAGGAGGCCTGTCTCCATCTAAGGCTCAGAGAGCAGGATTCTCTCTCCATTGTCCCCTACCATCCCAGAGGGAGGATTAAAAAAAAAAGGGAATAGAGAAAAAGATGCTTCGCACAAGGTTGGAAGTTAAGACTGTAACAGGCATAACCAAAAACAACAGAGGAAAGGAAAAGGGAATTAATAAAGGACAAAGGATATTTAACTATACACAAAACCTGATCCCAGTAGTCCCGAGTGGAAGTGTCCAAACAGTGCCTCGTGGCCGCTGCGACTGCTGTGACTCGTCACCAGGGACCGCAGTGGTGCTGGGGGGCAGATGGTGGTGGATGCTGCCGAGCACGTGGAGCTAGCCTCAGCCGTCCTGAGATGCAACAGGAAGCAGCCCAGGAAACCAGAAAAAGCCAGCGAAAACCTCGTTTTTTTATAGACTGTGGCTGGAAAGGGGAGGGAACAGTACTGATCTCTGACCCCCCAGGGTCCTACAGACACCACCTGTCCTTCTCTTTCAGGCTGGTAACCCTTAAACCGTAACAAGGCCTGAAGTTTTTAGCGTTTTAGATTTTTTTTTTGTTGAGGCCATCTGTCAGAACTTGGCTTCTGCAGTCAGAGAATAGCTATGTAGTAGTAGCAATCTATGACTGATCTATCTATTGACATTTTGAAATTATATGTGTGTATATATATACACACACACCATCTGAATAGCCATAACACTTTATAATCCATGTCAAATTCTTAAACTCTTTTTCAAGGTGCTGAACAAACACAGAGTAAAAAGACTTTTAGACCAGCACCACAAACACCAATTTAGCTCTGGAGTTAATTGCCTATAGCAAAGGACAACAGATAGATTCAGACAAAAGAGCAAAATGAAATCTGAATAAAATTGTTGAGCTTTCTGTAAGTCATAACACATTTGCAGTATTACTATTGTACTTCTGATATAATCTTAATATAGTGGAATTAATTTTTCAATATTATAATATTTTGACTTCTGACACATGTAAATTGTATGACCCTCATTAATTCTTCTTTTCTGGTTGTTTCTTTTTGTGAAAAATATGCCCTAGCAAAATTAACCTCTAATTATGCTTGTTAATAGTAGTTCTCTATCAGCACTGTTCCAATGCTTGTCATCAAGGTGCATATGCTTGTCAAACACTTCCGTAGCCTGTTAGCCTAGATAAAATAAATTGGTTTCTCATGAATCTCTGATGAACTTGGATTAGAAGCTGGATTTGCAAAAAAGATTGGTATTTACACCTATTTACAGCCCTCTGTAATCCCTTGAATAGAAATGAGTTTTACATCCTTCTGCAAGCAGAAATTTAATTAAGGCATTCCTGTTTAGCAGAATGTTTAAACATGAAAAAATTAAATTCTCATAGGTTGTAGTATCTCCCACTGCTTCAACGAATACATGCATGTACTGCCCTGGTCACTAAGAAAACAGAAACTGGTTTTATTTTAGAGAAGTTCAAAATACTGCCAGACTCTGATGCAAAGGCTATGTACATAACCCAGGAGTCTCCAACTGTAGCTCCCCAATAAACATACACCAAATTAATTTGACATTTTTTCTTATTTAGTAACATCTCACTTCAGAATCTAGGTGTGGTTTGTTGGTTTTTTTCACTTTTCTATGCAAGAAAATGTAGTTGAATAATTCAGTGAAACTGAAAGACTGAAATTAAATGTGCTTATGATTATCACAAAGTTGACTTTCAGACCTCAGTTACTAGCTTTTTTGACCAGTTTAATTCCCAGACTGCTCGGTAGTTTTTCTTACCTTCTTGTCTTAACAAGCATTATAGTTTGTTTTTTGTTCAGAGGTCAGAAATAATCTCTTACTGGTTTTTTTTGAGTATCAGAATTGAATATTTTGCCTGGTGTAGTATTACATCATTAATTTAAAAGCAAAAAAAATTAAGCTTTCGTCCTAATTACTCCAATAACTATTCTGAAACAACATTCAAAATCCATGATAACAGGTATTTATACATAAAATATGCAAGCAGAAATATTTGTTCCTGAGAGGTAATCACCCATAGTGGATTACATGGCAAATAAGAACTTAGCCTTTTCAATAACCAGAAGTTTATTATGAATGCACATTACATTTCTTCAGTGTGACTATTATTTCAGTTATATAACAAAGAAACATTCATTTGCTGGGTAGAATAAAAATGGAGCAATTTGTTCTTTCCTTGTTTTGTAACACAGTGTTCTTCTGAGATACTCCTGTTTGCTCAGTTTTCCCAGTGATATTCTTTACTGCGGGTTTTGAGGTGAGTAGTTGAAGGACAGACGTAAAAGGAGGAATAATTATTACTTCAGAAGGGGTAGTCTTCTGAGAAAATGCTCATGTTTCTGAAATGATTGAAGTGCTATATTCAAATTAATTTTACAAGACTACTTTTGGAGTAGCCAACTGCAACTAAATTTGTATTGTTACATATCTAAAACCTTACGTTTGACTTTATGCACCTTGTTTTGCTAAAGTTATGTTCCTGTTGCTGTTTATATTTAGGTGAAGATGCAAACATAGAACGCCATTAATGTTCTATAAAACTTGAAGTGGATGGTGTGTCCTGTAAAATTATAGACGGGTATAAAGTTCAACTGAATTATGAATATGCACTTTTGATATTCCCCCAGTTGCAGCTATAACACTGCTGTTAATTAAAATTGTAAGCTGCAGGTACTCAGTGCCACAACTAACAGATGAAAGTGTGATTTGCATCAAATGAAGGCAAATTGAATTAATTCCTCTTGAGATAGTATGATGTATCCAGCATAGACTCCACGGTCTCAAAGCTTAGCACATTGCCTTGTGCACTGTATGAATCATCCCTGCAATGAGAGAAGGTTTGGCAGAGGACCAGGAAGCCACAGGGGAACTTCTAGATTTAACACTCAAAGAATGCTTATGGTGAATACAACTTTCTAGCATGCTTACAAATTCTCTTATGCCTATGACAAATGGTGTGGAGTTTTCCTCTGAAAAATCTGTTAAAAAATTTTTGATTGAAGGAAGGTGCATAAGGTACTAAAACTTTACAACAGCTCTGCTTAGCCCAGCACAGAGAAGAAATTTCAAAAGGCTGGAGATTCTCAGTAAGTCACTACTCACATCTACTCATCATAATGGTTTGTATGATGTTGGAAATGTAGGTCAGATGTACTGTTAAATCACATGTTTAAGAGTCAGTCTACACCAGCACAGAATCTGATGGATAAACCCTTGCCTGTGTGAAGAAATGTGGCAACATGATTGGTAAGACATCTTGGTGTCATGTTATGATCTAGTTCTATGCCCACCTAAGCATTTTATCTCCACGCTATGCACTGTCTTGCAGTATCTCCTTCCTCTGGATCTCTGAGGCATGGAGTATCCATCTTCTGCCCCTCAGCTACTCAAGTTTTTGAGTTGGAAAAGCTTCCCACTTAGATGACTAGTCAGGCTGGTTGATACATTGATCTAACTAGATCTGAGTCGATAGCAAAGGAACATGGGACCAAAATCCAAGTTGACCCAAAGTAACTCTGGTGTAACTTTGCTGAAGCACTACTGGTACACTGTATTTTCGAAAGGTATGAACATCTCTGTGTCAGGACTGAAACTTTGGTTGTGTTCCGACAGCTTTTGGTAGCTTTGTATTAGCAAGAAATAAAATACAATCATGTAGTAGCAGAAGAGATGCAAAGGAGGTAGCTTACTTCAGTAGTATGCACTTTTCCTCCTTAAAAGGTAAGTCTTGCAGTAGTCAAACAACCTATAATAATTATTCAGCATGATCATTGTTCATTATTGGTCCTGTTGTTTCTTTCTATAGAAAAGGAAGAGGAAAAGAAAAAGGGAAAAAAAAAAGAAAAAAACAAAGGGAAAGGAAAAGAAAAAGAAGGAAAAGGAGAATAAAAGTAAAAGGAAAAAGAAAAAGAGAGGAAAAAAAAGTGTTGTGCTACCTATGTTGTGATGATACCTGAGCATCTCATTCACACAAGTTGGTAGTAGTTGGAGAAGCCATATGTCACTACAATTTAAGAACATTGTATTCAAGCACATAGGACTTCTATACCAGTGATTGATTTAATTGGGTAATACCCAGGTGACGGAAGGAAAGTTTAATTTTTAGTTTAATATTTTTCTGCCTCTGGCAGCTTGTTCTGAAATTAGAAGCCAGCAAATGTCAAACATACCTACTTTCCTGATTTTTTATCATGAAAGAGAAGTGTGACTCACATAGCTATCATTTTTCCATTGAGTTTTTCTGAGGTTCTTCTGGCAAATGTGAAAATTAATCAATTCTATGACATGTAAACCTAACGGGTTTGATAGTGTAATCCTGTATTAGTGTTCTGTTGCTGTTTTATTTGTTCTATCTGCTGCTGTTCAATTACTGTTTTATTTCTGATATATGCTTAGTTTACCCACAACTCATGGTGGGCAAAACTGCCTTCAAGGCTATTGAGAGAACTAGCTAATGTGCTAGTAAGGCTGCTCTCTATAGTCTTTGATAGGTTGTGGAGGCCACGCCCCGTATGTAAGAAGGTAAATGTTGCACCCATCTTCAAAAAAAGGGCAAAAGGATGATCTGGGGATCTGTAGTTCAGTCAGCATCACTTCAGATCTTGAGAAAATCATGGAGCAAGCCCCCTCAGAGCTCATTTCAGGGCATATGCAAAAGAAGAATGTAACTGGGAAGAATAAGAATTAATTTACTGAGGGTAAATCATGTGTGACCCTTTGCCTTCTGTGATTTACCTTGCTTTTAACAGAGCTGTTACAATCTGCAGGATTATACAACTAGGTGGGTAAAGAACTGGGCAGATAATGAAGCCTAGAAAGTAGTGTTAAAGGGTTGTACTCAATGTCTGACAAATGGGAAGTCTCCTGTTCAGTGTCTTGGTCAATGGCCTGGAAGAGGTTACAGAGGGCACGTTCACTAAGTTTGCAGATGACACCAAATTTGGGGAAACAACCAATAGACCTTCAGGCATGGATGCCACCCACAAGGACCTAGAAATGCCAAATGAATGGGATAGAGGAAACCTAATGAAATTCATCATGGAAAACTGCCAAGTGCTGCACTTGGGCAGGAAACACTGATGCAAGGTCATAGGCTGGATCATGTCTGGCTGGGAGCAGCTCTGCGGGAAGGAACCTGGGAGCCTACTTTGACTGCAGAGATGGCCAACAGCACCTTGGGCTATCTACACAAGGGTGAAGTCAGGAGACTGAAGGGAGAGTTTATTTCCCTCTTTGTTTATCTGGATAATTCTGCTGACTGCCTATTCGTGGTAGAAAGAAAGGATACAACCCTTTGCAGTTTATTCTGTGCTGGCTTTCAATCATGTGACAATTTTTTCTTAGGCTGATGGTCAGCAAAACATTAGCCCTCAGACTGTTCTTGAATGGTAAGGATTATTTTTTCAGACCAATTTAGCAGAATGTCACTGCACGAGAAGTGATTCTATTGATAAAATTTAACTTCATGGGCCAAAGAACCTCACATCTTCAAGGACTGGTAGCATCTCCAGTAAAATTGTTAAATGTACTGCAAAATGTTAAAGTATGGCAGACTAACAGGAGGTGTCTCAAGACTCACAAGAAATACATGAAAGAGCTAGAGAATCTAAATTTGAAGTTTTATTTGTGTTGTTTGTTTGGCCCAGTACCTTTTTGAAGTCTAGTAGTCACATCCATGATTTAGTGGGTTTCAGTGAAGTTAGTGCTGTCACCTAAGACATTCTAAAGAATGTAAGTGTGCTTCTTTTGCTCATGTTGATTTGTTAACTGAAAATAAAATTACAAAGCTCTCAGCAAGATGAAACTGGTGTCTATGTCTGAGATGCTCAGCTGTGCAATGTGTCCAGACCTGCATCCTACAGAAAATTTTAAATGGGAATATATTTTCCTTCTCTTCTTTTCTTTCCTATTGATTAACTTCAAGATAAATTACTTCGCAGGTAGATTCTGTTAGTGCAGTGTGGTGAAAATGGAGTTGGTGTAGCCAGCTCCAGATGCCACTGAATTCAAAAAGATAAATTAGTTAACAAACAAAAGGTTTTCTTTCTTTTCTGATTTTTCCAAGGCAGAACTATATGAGAGATTTTGAACAAATTGGGTTAAATTTAAAAATTTTTCTTTCACCTTCTAAGTTAACAGAGAAATAATCAGGAGATCTAGCCAAGAAAAGAAATTCGAGTTAAAGTATTTTTTGTAGAGGAACAATATAGGCTAATTTTATAAACCTTATATGAGAACTTATGAAACATTGATTTTCTGCAGTACACATATACAGCAGCCACACATTTCGTATTTGATTTCTTTTTTCTTTCCCCATAGGAAATTTCCAGATAGCAAACAAGACAGACTTTTGCTTTAAAAAAGACGGAAGGTATAGAGAGACATTTGTTAGTATAACTAAGTATGTGTGTATTTATATGAAATTCCCATAAATAGTATATTATATTCCTTTCACTATAATAATCTCCAGCTCTTCTATAAGATTAGTTCCTGTTCTTTCCAAGATGAGCTGGCTGTTACTACTCTCTTCTTATGATATGATCATCCATTTTCAATCATTAGAAGACATCCTCACTATTCTACCAGAGTCTTTTTTACAAGCCATTAGATCTAAGCTGAACAGAAACTACCTCAGCACTGTTAAGTAGTATACTAATAAACTTATTGCTCCCTCAGGTGCCTTCCACTGACAAGAAGCATCCGCTTTTATTCTGTGAAAGGTGGTTGGGTTTTTTTTTCCTTTTATATCTCTCCAGATTCTTCAGTGTCCTGGAGCTGTTTTACTAGTATACTGTTTCAGACTGTTTCCCAAATCTGGAAGAAAGATGTCCAAAATACTTTTTACTGTCTTTCCTTCAGAAACATATTTTAAGTAGTGTTAAGGCATGATCATCAGTTTGTAGTAATGAATACTGTATCTTTTCCAGAACTTTTTAATATCTTCCTTATTTTTGCTTAGGAACACAGGTTCTCTAGTTCTTACATGGATAAGGAAAGATAGAACAAGGAATCCTTCTTCTTGCTGCCCTGTGCAAATGGTAGCAAATATTATTGATATGCCTATGTATGCATTTCATTGTGTCATTTTCTGCAGCCTGTAAGGAAAATAAATGTGCTGCTTGACAATATTCACCCTTAATTTCAAAAGCATTGCTGGACAGGAAAGAAGGTTATGCTACTTAAAAGAAGAGTATAGAGAAGTTCCTTTCTGGATAGGATTAAATCTGCTTTGTTTCTTACTTAATTCATTGAAGCACTTACACCTTCTGTGTCTATTAAAAAACTCCTTTGGTTACTGGTTTTGAAGAAGGAGCTGATGGCTATCTGTTAGGTGCTTACTAGTTAATTTTCATGGAGGTGTGGAAAGTTTTCCAGTAAGAAGATTGCTAACTCCAAATTATACTCTGAAAGATAATCTCTTCATCCTGAGTGTTGTTACTATGAGATGACTGGACTTGGAGGGAGGTTGTAGAACACTCATTTTTCCCATTCACACATCTTTAATTTCCTTCTCCAACAACGTGATGCAAGTGACATGGCATGAAATCTGTTATTCTGCTTCGAGTAATGTCTTCATGTGACAAATCTGAGCTTGATAGAGAGAAAAAATAAAAACATTTTTGGTGTTCTGTAGACTTCTAATTCCCTGATGCCTAACGGCTAAATTTTGAGGTCATTATTATACATCAACAATCATAGAATTGTTTAGGTTGCAAAAGATGTTTGAGATCCTACAGTCCAACCATTAACAGAGCACTGACACGTCAACCACTTAACCATATCCCTAAGTGCCACATCTACACATCTTTTAAATACCTCTAGGGATTGTGACTCCACCACTTCCCTGGACAGCCTTTTCCAGTGCTTGACAACCCTTTCGGTGAATAAATTTTCCTTATGTCCATTCTAAACCTTCCCTGGTGCAACCTGAAGCCGTTTCCTCTTGTCCTATTGCTTGTTACTTGGGAGAAGAGGTTGACAACCACCTTGCTACAATCTCCTTTCAGGTAGTTGTAGAGAGCAATAAGGTCTCCCCTCAGCCTTCTTTTCTCCAGACTAAACAACCTCATATCTTCTTAGTATGAACAAATATTACTGATTCCCTGTTATATAAATAAAATACTTTCTTTACTCCTCATTTATGTGTCCCAGAAAATATTTTATTCCTCATAAAAGAAGGATATCATAGAAAAATAAGAAGAAGCTGATATAGTTTTTGATGTTTAAGGATGCTGGTAGAAATGGTGCAAGATTCCTGGAGTCTTGAACACTTGTGGGGAAGCATCTGGAAGCTAGTTGGATACTTTAAGGCTTTCCAAATGTCAATAGCTGCCTTTGTTTAAGGCTTTCCAAATGTCAATAGCAGCCTTTGTTTAAGTGCCTGAATGTCCCTTAAAAGTCTGACTACTAAGTACATAAATGTGACTTCAGAAATTCTATTTATAATAATTTATTTTTATGGTGCCTTAATTGTTATTCTAATTGTTGAAAAAACTAGAATGGGTTTCCCAGTTTTGTGTATCTCATCCAGCTCTGAGACTAATTTTCTTTTTAGTAGAGTAATAAACTGAGAAGGTATTCTTTGATCTGCATATATGATTTATATCTCCCATGAGAAGGGAAAAGATGTTTGACATAAGTAATTTCTCCATGGCTTCAAATGATCTAGCATTTATTTTTCTTGGCATACTCTAGAATATTTTCATAAACATCATGAACATTATAATGAAATACTAGTACAATGCCAATTAATGTTAAGACAATAGTTATTAGTTCCTGTGGAAATTTCTATGTTCTAGAGGTCAAAATTCACTGTTTTCATTCTTCTAGAATGTGTTGAACTCAGTAGAGCTATACACTGATTCTAAAAAAGTATAAAATTTTGATCCAAAGCTTGCAGATCGATGGGATGAGATAAGGTGTCAAACTGTTCTATTTTTAATATTTGAAACAGAAATATCACAAAGCAGCTGGTCTTAGGGCAAGTAGTACTTCCATATACCTTCACAGTGGGGTTCAGTATTTGCAGAACCAACTAAGAAGTAATTAAATTATTAAGTTAATATTGGCTTGAACTTAATAAGTTTATCTTTTTGCTTCCAGTGATATTGCAATGAAAATTCCAAACTACTGAGTAAAACCTAGCCATCTGAGGTCAATGGCAGTTTTTAATAAGTTTAAAACTTTATTCTTTCCTGCTAATGTGCTTTATCTGTAGGAGTATGATGTTTATTATCAAAATAGTCGGAAATAAATTTTATTTATTCTAACATTAAAGCTTAATCGCTTGCTAGTAAACTGTGATATGCATGCCAAAGGAATGACAGCTTCATGATCTGAATTATAACATGATTTTTCAAGAATGCTGTGTTCTAGGCAGTATTATGTACACATAATAAAATAGTTGTTTAGTAATTACAACTACATTAACGTACTTTAGCAATGTTTTGGCAGTTTATTTAAACACGTTCCTTTCCCCTTGAGAGTTTGCAATTTCATGGCCATATTCTACTTTGTCATCGCAGCAGTTGTTCTTCATAGCTGATTGTTTAGAAGGTAAATTGGTCTTATGAGGAGAATAATATTGACCAGATAAGAATGTTTTCTAATACAAGGCAAACATTTGAGAGCAGTTGAGGATCAAGATGAGTCATGGGAATACTTGTCAAAAGGGAAACATAACATGCAGTTTATTGTAAAGCATGAATGAAGTTCTAAGAAGGAAAAAACTTGTAACAACATGTTATGACATGAGGAGAGATAGCAAAAGAGAACAGCATCTACCAAAAGTCAGTCATGTAAGCCAAGAATATATCTTTTTTTGAGCATTTTTCTATATTTTTCAGCAACTATACATGATACTGAGATGGTGTAAAAGTTTATTTAATGGAATGAGTTCTGAGAAGCAGTTTTGACCTGGAAGATACAAAGAGTACACCATTATAAAACCGAAAAAGGAGAAATGTACTGAAAACAGTTCTTACGGAGATTGAAAATTCAGTAAAATTGAAATTTTTTAAACAAGAAGGAAAAAAAGTTCAAGTTTGGTGAAACATCCAGCTTTGATCTTTTTCATAATATAAATAATACTTTCCTTTTCATATAATATATTTAGATAAAGCTTAGATTTTTTTCCATATAATATAAAACAACATAAAAGTCTTAATGACAGCCTGTAATTGACTTGAAGAAGACCTTTCTTTGAAAATAGCATTGAATTTTAGGGTTGTAGTTCTAATTAACAAAATCTGAAATAAATTCTGAAAATCTTGAAATATTAAACAGTTCCTCTTTATCACATGGTTTTTATTATGAGTATAAATAGTGTGCTTACTGATACTTCCTTAGGTTTAAGTATTTTCTTAACATAACACTAATACTACCTATGGATTGACAAAAGGCAGACAATAACATTTATTACTCATACTTCATACTGATTGAGCTGTGGTGTCAGTACACCAAAGAAAAATGAGATTGCCGTGCAGAAAAATATAGTTATTTATAAATAACAAAACAGCATACAATGGGCAAAAAGTTGCAAAGGACTACAAGAAATAAAAATACGTAAATTGCAAACTGTATTTTCTGTGCACATGTCCTGTTTTCTCCCACATTTGTCCATCGTATTAGCACAATTTTTTAAGATGTATTTATAAAGATTCTCAGTGTGTTAATTGTTTAATCCTGGGATTAACCTTTTTTTACTTTACTCATTGCATCATTTTGGTGACTTTTTATTATGTAAAACATGGTCAGTGACAATAGTTGGAAAGGACACCACCCAGTTTCCTAGGCATGTCAGGGGGAGGGATATCATTAAATCCAGGAAGAAAACAGAACAAAGAAGAAATTACTTCTCCAGAACTTTGTAATTAATTTGCTGTCAGATTTCTTCCCTGTGCAGTGTGTGTGGGTGTAATCGGAACTACAGGATTAATAGCAATGATACCTCTCCTGACACACTTCAAGGAGCAAACTGTTTCTGTGCAGTTAAAGTCAAAATGTCTTCTCATTATTCTCCTCATTAGAAACATAGTCTGGCTAAAGAGGCTTAACAACAATGCTTGCCTTTGCTGCTATAGAGATTTCTATAACTGGTTTGATTTCAACTTTATTTTATAATTTTTGCCAATCTTTCTAAACAGGTTGTGTGGGAAACATTAGAATGTTTTTACTGTCCCTGTTATAGATACATGCAGCTTTTACTTTGCTTAACCACATATGTTTCATGTTTGCATTTCTACTTCAGCTAATTTCTGTTTCACTATAGAAAGAAACTTGCTGTTTCTGTTATTATTTACTACTTTATTTTCTCTGAAAATGGCTACCAACTTTAGTTATAGAGAACATCCTGAGCATCCAACACTCTGAGTGTAATATACACGATTTAAAAAACTATATATACTGTGTTGAGCCTCTGTATTTGATGGCTTAATTCAAACTCACTCAAAAGAGCTTTCAAGCTCATACTCCAGACAAATCCAAACTTAGGTGTATTTCCCTTCTGTTTCCTGCTCTTCACATAAAGGGAGAAAAGGGGCAGCATGAGAGCAGAACCTAAGGTACCCCAATAAGGAAGTGGAAGTGGAATATATTCGTTCTTATTTCAGGAAAATTCTCTCTCTAAAACTCAGTTTTCTGATCGTATTTGCAGCTTCTGGTTTTCTCATGTCTGATATCTGATCTTATAATGCTTGAACAAATCTTTACTCTCCTGCTGTCATACAATTAACTAATTTCATATCTGGCTATCTCAACTGAAACTCTTTTAAACAAAAACATGGTTCATATATGTGACAGTCAAACATTCACAGATCATCATTCTTGCCTCACAGAATTAATGAGAATAAAAACAAACAACTGCCAGAAAACAACAACAAAAAAACAACAACAAAAAAAAAAAACCAACCAACCAAACGAACAAAAACCCAACCAACTAAACGAACAAAAACCCAAACAAAACCAGACAGAAGGGAGCTTTACGGAAAGAGGAGTTTTGTTTACCTTTAGGTTTAGATTTTGGTCTCACTTTAAATTGCTTTTACATAGCAGGCATTTGAAATATACTTTAAATCAAATAAATAAATAAATAAATAAATAAATAAAGCAAAATGAGAGTCCTTCTTAATTGCATTGTTCTAGGACTTCGAACCCCAACAAAAGTATTGTAACTTTTGTCGCAACACAATGAGATCTAACTGTCTTTTGAAATTCTGCACTGGTAGATCCACTAAGATTTAGAAGTATTGAGGAAACCATAGATTACAGTACTTTGGTTAGATCAGTAGATTATGTATTGAGTTATTTTGGAAAGTTAAAATGAGAAGTCAAGGAGAGTTCAGACTGTAGTTGATGCAGAGATAAGCAAGCTAGCTTAAATCTTGAGAGCAAACTATCTATAGCAGTGGGGACTATACATGGGGACTAATAGACCTTGCCAAGGACTGGAGCATTGAAGTGTTTGATACCCATTCAGAAAATCAAAATAATTTCTCAAAACATGTACCTTTTTGATTAATAATATTTTCTTTTCAAAATTAAAACCTTAAAAACCCTGATTTGTATTAAATATATAAGGTTCATAAATCACCTCAGAAACAGCGGTAGGGTAGTAAGCTTAGCAAAAGAAAAGCTTCTACTTTCTTATACCTCTTTTTCTCTGGTATATACTGAATTATTGGCATTCTGTGACAGGCTGTATGTTTTGCATATTCTGTATTATGTAATTACTTCATATTGCATATTATGAGAATATGCAAAACATAGCTTATTACATATAGTGTAATTTTCTGTAATGTTCTGAATTATGATTGTAGTAACAAAGCCTATTTCAAACTGGGATTTTAGTATGTCTTATGATCATTCATCTATGAATACCTGTCAACTACCAATTGTTAACAGTGCGGATTGTACCTGCAGCAAATGCAGTCTGCAGCATGGATACATCTATGGTGTGCAGACATTAACAGTCTCTTTGAAACAACATCAAAGCAGTTTAACACAAAAAAGCTGTCAATAGGTCATGACACTGCTGCTGCTATCTGACGTTCTATGTTATTACCTGTTTGACCTTTCCTAACTGGGAATATTGTAACACCCTTAGTATCATGAAATTCTAGGATGTCTTGATCCTGTGAACTATTTTTATGTGGGTAATTCTCAATACCAGCTCAGTGGTTGAAGAGCTCCTATACCTACATAAACTTTGGACAATGTAACGTTTTTTGGTTGCCCAGGAAAATTCTGTATCTTCAAGTGGAATTCTATTGTCACAGAATGAAAAGGTTCATGACCTGTCTTCTTCTTCCTGCCCATGACCGGCAGACACATATCTCTTAAAAGTCACCCTCCATAGGACCTAGAAACCTTGTGTTATTTCCCCTCTTTATGTTAGTTCATGTGTAGAAGTGTTTGAATATGTCCTGATAGAATTATTTTTAGTGTGGATACTGGAAGCTGCTTCCATGGAGCTGAGACGTTTTGCTGAAGCCATTAGAAACCATAAAAATCAGTCAGATGAAACAGTTTCATCATATTGGAAGAGGAAATTTAGAGGAATAAATCAAAAGGGAAATTCTGAGAAGCTGTAACTTTCCTCTCACAGAAACCCTAACCTTTTACTAAATATTGTAATCAGTGTAAACAAGTAGATCTGTTGGAATGTTTGAGAGATTAACAAAAAAATTTGATTTTAAAATTATTTTTATAAAGTTATGAATTGATTTATTTGCCATTGTAGTGCATAGGTGGCATTCTATATGTTACACCAAGTTAATTGTGTATAGCAGTATTTACCATAGAGATTTAAAATTTGCGACTTCTAATTTCATAGTAAACAGCTACAAGTAAGTGCAAGACAAATATCTCTGTTACTTGAATGTTGTGGCATTCCCCAGTTGCTGTTGACATTCTGAATGCAAAAATTTCTTGGCTCCATCTTATCTGTAATGAAACCCATAATTTCTTTTCTACTAATATTAAATACGATGTTAAGCTACAAAAGAAAACCATCTATTAATTAGTTCATTTAATAGCTCATGTTATTTTTGTCAAAGAAGAGTGCAGATTCAGTGACATTAAGAAACAAGTTTCTTTCAGCTTGCAGTATGTTGTGTCATTTTTTAGTAAGTAGACTAAATATTGATGAACAGTTATACAGTTTCTCAGAAGAACCTTGGAAGACAGCATGCCCATCCACAAGGTAGCTCCATTTCTACAGATAGCAAAGAAGATACTGAACTATCTTTTTTGAATATTTTTTTCCTTTTGCATAATTTCCCCTTTCATTTGAATTTTAGAGATTTTTCAAACTTTATTGAAAGTCACAGAAGAATAAATTTCATACCTAGGACAATTGCACTGACTCTCACAGCTTTCCAACAGAGATATTAATGGCTTATTGTTGAATTTATGAGATTTTATCTCTGCTCTGACTTGTATTACTTGCTTTATATTATTTTTTTTGCTATATGATATTCAAGTTTGCTCAAATATATGGAAATTAGTCATAACTTCTGACAAATACTAGCATCAGTAAAGCGACTCAGGCTTTAAAGATGAAGTGTTTTCTTTGAAGCACATGCAAATCTCTGCACAAAAAAAATTATTTTCTGTAATTGTTTAATTTTAAGAGTATCAGGTCAGCTACTAGACAAACTCTATTAACATGGGTTTTAAAACATTCCACAGTACAAATGTGTAACAGTTATCTTTTTAAGAAGCTCTTTTGGATTTCTCCAGGTTTTCTTGAGGATTGACCTGTACATCATGATAATGAAGACATTTTGATTCTGAAGTCTGATTGATTAAGTCATGGTGTTTATGGTATGCCACAATGTTGCATATCAAAGCGGTGAAAGCCTGAGCAATGTTTACTCCTGTAAAAATAAAATGAAAGTGTTAAATATTTGAAATTAAAATAAATGTAATAATATTAAAGAACTAGAACATTTAGGGAACTGTGATTTTTTTTCCTTTCAAAAAATGGTATTAAATGAATAAGACTAATGCTTAAAAATTAATACAGCACACATGACAAGTGCTCAAAATAGTCTCAAGATTCATGTAAATACTTAAAAATTTATTAGGTGTTTAAAAAATTTAAGCATGAAGGTTTTTTAGTTCCTTAGTTATATGCTTGTCTTCCATAGCATTAGTTCTACTGTGCTATTCAGCATCTGGCTTGTTGTTTTACAGTGGTGTCTCCTACTGACTTCAGTAGATTTCTGTTTTCATGCCATGGTAAATTAAATTGAAATCTGTGTCATTGTACTACTTCATTGCAAGTAAGGCTAACTAAAGAAGCAGTGCCCTTTTGCAAGTTATTATAAATGTTTATCTGGCATTTAGAATGTATATCAGTAAATCTTCCAATTTGATTGTCAAATACAATGTTTATCTGTTAAAATAAATTAGATAAGTTGTGTATATATTTTCTTATACAACTATTGAACTGGGTACATAAGACCAATATTGGCATCCATACCAAGTTGCAGTTTATATTTTAAGTAAATATTTCTTCTTCATGTTTCCCTAAAGGATCTTTCTGTACTAACAGCTGGTTTTATTAAGCATTTGTTTAGTAGATGCAAAAAAGAACAAAATTATTCATTGGAGGCAAGCCTTACCATTTGAATGTTGTTTTTTTTTCTGATTATGTTGCATGCTTTTGCCACTTCTGATACCAGATTCAATAACTATATGGAACTAATAAACATTTTCATCTTCTACTAACAACAATAAATTGCATTCTGATTATACCCTGTATTTCTAAGACTTGTGAAGATTGTCAAAGTGTGCAGCTTACTTCAGTATTGTTTTAACAAGAATTTTTCACCATACAAATCAAGATTAGATGACAGAAACATATTCTGTCATCAATTTATGAGTCATATTTATGAGAATAGACTGTATGGTATAAATCAAAATAACACATATGCATGGACATAGTTCTGTATACTATATGCTTCAAGCACAGTAATTTGATGCTGCTAACTGATACCTTTCAAGATGCACCCAGTCTTCACATAGTACAGCAGACAATATTTTGCACTGGGGTGAATGTGTCACTGCATTCATTTTATTTAATCCATACCAATTTTCAGGGGTTGGATGAAAAGAGGAAGATCTATTTACAGTTTGTGTAAGTGCAGTGAATCCTGCCATTAAATTATAGTAATCACAAGTAGCATGTTTGCATTTCCTAGCACAGAAGTTTGCACTGGGGTCTGACCACTGACAGCTCTTGTGATGGCATATGCTCACTACAATCAAGATTTTAGATTTGTGCTGGCAATGTATCTGTCCATATGTTGCACAGATGAGAGGTAAGATGAATTGTGTTGCAATAGGGGACAAAAGTCTTATAGATGTATGTCTTTTAGGCCAAAGGATCTTGTAAGAGTCTAATACTATGGTAATCTGTATCTTTTTGCTTGTAGATGAAATTATTTACCAAATCATTTTCACTTGAGATTTGTTTAGATTAGAGCTTGGCAGTTAATTATTAGAAAAATACCTGCTGACTGATTTCACTTAAGAGCCCTAGAATGAGTTGTGCCCCTTTGATTCTTAGATTTAAAATTATTCTCAAATTAGAAATGAAATTAAGCCCATAGTATTCATGATAGGATAGGTGGAACTATTTCAGTTTTAGCTAGTATTTACCTATCTTTTTCTTTGGTTTGTTGATTGGCTTCATATTGGTTTTAAAGTTTAAAACAAATCAATCTCTTTTTTCACTTTCTCTGAATAATCTTTTTAACATGACCTTTTTGACCATGTAATGCATGGCTGCAAATAGCTTCCATGTAAGCCTCTTAGAAACAATGCAACAGTCCTAATGGGCTGAATACATATAAGAGTAATCCTTACTGAACTGGAAAGAATTTGCTTAAGTTCTTGATTTAAAAC
The DNA here is from genome assembly GCF_000695765.1 of Mesitornis unicolor. Lineage (NCBI taxonomy): Eukaryota > Metazoa > Chordata > Aves > Mesitornithiformes > Mesitornithidae > Mesitornis > Mesitornis unicolor. Next base: position 45,080 of record NW_010183480.1, read on the forward strand.
AATATGAAATAGAAGGGAATACCAATATTTTCAGGAGCCTTTTCCCGGTTGCTTGTGTTATGGTTTAAGGGTTAACAGCCTGAAAGGAAAGGACGAGTGGTGGCTGAAGAACCCTGAGTGGTCAGAGATCGGTATTGTTCCCTTCCAGAGTCTGGAAGTTTCGAGGGCTTTTCCTTGCTTTCTGGGCTGTCTGGAGTCGCATCTCCAGATGGCTGGGCCTACCTCCAAGTGCTCATCGGCATCCACCATCATCCGCCACCCAGCACCACTGTGATCCCTGGTGATGAGTCACAGCAGCCATGAGGCACTGCTCGGACACTTCTACTGAGGACTACTGGGATAGGGTTTTGTATATAGTTAAATATCCTTTGTCCCTTATTAATTCCCTTTTCCTTTCCTCTATTGTTTTCATTAAATTTGTTATACTCCTAACTTTCAACTTTGTGTGAAGCATGTCTTCTCTATTCCCTTTTTTTTATCCTCCCCTGAGAGGGTGGAGGACAATAGAGAGAAATCCTACTTCCTGTTTCATTTGGGGTTGCCCTGAACCCTAACTGTTGACATTTTGTGTCATGTTAAATGTTTAATTCTTTCAATTTCAACAAAATTTTGGACTTTGAGGTTCTAGTAGTTACCAGAGGAGCGCTTTTCCCACTTTTAATGTCCAGAAATTTTATTAAGCCTACATACTTTTTACACTTGTTCTCACTTTCTGAGCCTATAACAGCACAGCTGGACTTACTGCTTTTTTAATCTGAAAAGTCTGACCTGTACAGTCCACTTGAAAGTAATTCCACTATTTGAGGATTTGGTTAGGTTTGGTTAGTAATAAGTTACACAGTACTTTTATATGAAATGTATATGCACAGTAAATTTATACGCAAAATGTGCATAACAGTCATATGTAGAGAGGATAATGGAACAATAACAAGGTAGTTCTTGTAGAAGGAACTCCCAGTCTGAATTTTCCCAAGTGACTTTACAGAGTTAGAAGGTTTTGACCTCTTTAGAACATAAAATTGGGAACACAGTCTTATAATATATAAACTCTTTCATTCTTGTTCATTACATATATGAAGTTACGTACCTTTTATTTAAGGAAAAATGTTGAAAAATGCAACAAATCCATATTTAGCAAAAATTTTTACAGTATATTTTCTGTTACTCATGTTAATGGATGAAGTGTGTTAAAGACTTCATTCTTTTTATCTTGAACCTGAAGTACTAATAAGCATAAGGCTTACAGTTTTTTAACTTTTTATATTAATATTATCTACCTATATTGAAAAAGAAAAAGAAAAAAGCTAGGATTATTAAAAAATCCTGAACTATAGAAAATGTATGTGCATTTCCTCATCTGTTTAACTATGTTGAAGCAAAGAAATGGAGACATATGTAGGAGCTATTGTCAAGTTTTTGTAATAGGTGACACTTCTGAGTCTACAGAAAACAGCAAGTAGTAGTAGTCTCAGTTATTTATGTTTCTTTATTTTCATTTGCATTACAGGCAGTTGTGGCTGTTTCAATAAATAATTATGTTGCTCGAGTCATAAAACCTACAGAAAATTGCATTCATCAGAACATTAAAAGAATTTCTTTGCAGAAATGTTTATGAACTATAAAGTAACACATTTAAGTAGCAAAAGGCCCTTCTAATGCATAGCAGAGAAAGAAGCAGAGCATTTCAATAATGTAAGCACAGGTTAAGCACTGTGCATTGACAAAATTTTCCTACTGAGTAATTTACAGCTTCGTTCTAATAGCTGCACACATCTTCAAATCTGCTGTGCTGAGAGTGCCATTGAGAGATCTCCATATAGTACTGATGGCTAGATCGGTTAGGCTATTTTTCTTAGCACATGAGAAAAGCTTTTATTTCATGAGATACTGCTGTAACATAATTCTCTTTTAAAAAGGCATGATAAACAAGTGGCTTGCACTATGCATATTCCATCTACTTTAGGTTACTTAGAAAAAACCCAAGATGAGTCACCAAAGAATAAGGAGCTAATTGTGATCAAAAATGCTTTGATGCCTCACTGCATATTTAATCCACTGATTTAATGCTTGTCCACATTCTAAACATGACATACCTTTACAAAATTGAAGCAAAAATTATTCTTGATGGATTGGCATAGTAATTCACATTCTAGGAGGATCTCTGAAGGAGAGTTGCTGTATGTCAGCTAGCTGTCTTTGCCAAAAGATTGAGAATAAAATTGCACTAAAGTTGCAATAAAGTTGCACTAAGAATATATGCAATTATATGTGTACACACAGACACACACATACAGTCCTTTGCAATGCCTATTAAAACTGATTTAAAAAGAAGTAGACCTCTGCTTGAAAGTAAGGAGAAAACAGGAGCCTTTCACAAAAACAGATATACTATTATTGACTTTGTCTTTTCTCTCACTGGAATCACCATTATCACAAATATCACAAAATATATCTATTCCCTCATAATAATGCCTAAATATTCTATGGGACTAATTGACCTAAAACCAAAGAATCTCTACATCATTCAGTGATGTTCAGCTATGGTGTATGCTAATCCCCAGTCGAGGAGATCACCACTTGGTTTTCCCTTGAGAGTGCTTTTCCTTTACACTTGAGGGAATTGTAGCTCTCTTTGTCAAGCACTCAATCTGCTTAGGGGTAACACACTGAATCTAACAGAGAGATACAATACTCTTCCATGTCTTTGTTTAAACCTGTCAGCAGAGGGATAGTATAAAGGCACAGTTCCAGAGATTATGTTGACTATGTAGTAGTTCTGCTCATCTTCTAAAGGACACAATGATCAAGTTTTACTTTCATTTGAGTTAATCTCAAGACTCAGTTCAGGACTTCAGATAACTGAATTCTGAAAAGATCCTGTTTTGGCTCATGTAGCCTAGAAAAATGTTCTTCTGTATGCTGTATCCAGGTATGACAGTAACAAAAATATTCCAGATTTTAGCTCTGAAATGGAATAAAAAGTATCTTGATATATGCCTCATGAAGATGGAAAAGAGTGTCAGTCAAATTGAGACTATCTTGTCATCTCCCGAAGTGAAAACTGTAATTAAAGCAAATTGAAAGCTTTCTGCGGGATATATATGTTCTTCCAACTTGATTTACATCTGGACATGAGGACTTCCAAAGGTCTTATTTCCAGAATTGTATTATCTTCCTGAAACTTCTCTTAGACAAATTAGCTTTAAGGATAAACAAGATAGACTGCTGTAAATTTGTATCTTAATCATTACTTTTTAAAATACTTTTATGTGTAGTAAGTATATCGCATAATATACAGAAAAATAAATAACAATTATTTTGAGATTAAAATAAGACTGTAGGAAGTAAATTGTCATATAGCATAATTTATAAATATTGCAGACAGTTTAATTACATTTCTAGCATTAGTTTGGTCAATTGAAAGCTAGATGATCAAGAATTATCCAAAGTATAAGAGATGAGTTTGGACTTTTCAGATGCAAAAGGTTAGAGGAAAATGTTCAGTGCCAAGTTACCAGCAAATTTAGTATTTACTTAATTTAGATTAAGATTTGAGAAAAAAAAAGGCAAAGATGACTCAGAAAGGCTCTTTTGCTAATGTCTAAAGCTAATCTGCAGCAATTTTTTAACAAGTGTGTCAGTAGTACTGAAAGAGAGATCTAGGAAAATGTTGACACATTTGTGGATAGACACACATAAGTTTGATATGTATGTGTACTGAGTTGTATGAGTGCAAAGCAGTTTGTGTCTGAAAGCCTCACACAAGAGTGGAAGGACAACATCGTGTCCATGCTTAATATTAGGTAATTTATTTGATATAATGGCACCTTATGTTTTCTAGGCTGTGGTGAGATAGATGTGGCTGGCAACTAGCTACCCACCAAGCTGCTCTCTCACTTTCCCTCTTAAGCAAAATGGGCAGAAAATAAGATGAAAAAGATTACGAGTGGATATAAGAACAGCGAGATAGCTCACAGTTACAACTGTGGGCAAAAGAGACTAAATTTGGGGAAGATAAATTCAATTTATTTCCAATTAAAAATGGAGTAAGATAGTGATGTCCTGGTTTCACTGGGATAAAAATCACAGAATCAGTTTTCTATTCAGGAAAGCTGTATTTTTTAGTAGACTGTAGCACCCAATTTGATGGGAATAAAGTTGAACACCTTGGTTTAGCTTTTGGCCAGCACTGACATGCAGGTTGCCATAGTGATCAAGGTCTTTAACGGTTTTGAGTTAGACAAATACAGAAGCTAGGAGGAGTGAAAGCCAGGATAGCTGACCCAAGCTGACCAAAAGGAATAATCCATACCATAAACATCACACTCACTATAAATTGGACAGTTTTCTGGGGATGTTCCTTTCTCCTTGGTGGTCATCATCCCTGGAGGGTCTCACCTGTCATTCTCTCCTGAGGCCTACTCCCCCATTTGTTGTGACCATCGCACTCTCGTTGAAGCTGTTGTGCTCACAGTGTCTATTATCTTATTTAAGATTCACTGCAGGGAGCACACAGCCTGCAACTAATATATGAGCTAAGTATGACATTGTGTACCTTATAGTTGTACTGGTGTTAGTATTAAGGTTTTTTATTGCAGTTTTATTAAATCTGTTTCCATTTCAACTTATGCATCTCTTTTCCTGATTCCCCTCCTCAGATGGAGAGGTGTTATTAGGTGATAGAACAGCTGCCTAAATGAAGACAAGTGAGAAACAAAAACAAAACTAAAAAACTAACTTCTCTCCCCCGAATTTTCTTCCAAGCCTCAAGTTCACTCCTTCTTCTAACTCCTCTTCCCCAGGAGACAGAGGGAGATGGGAAATGGGAGTTGCAGTCAGTCCAAAAAGCTTCATCTCTTCTGCTTCTTCTCACACTCTTCCCTGGCTCCAGCATGGAGTCCCTTCCACAGGATACAGTTCTTCTCATGGGCTGCAGTTCTTCAAGATCTGCTCCAGCATGGGTTTTTTCCATAAGGTACAGTCCTTCAGGAACAGACTACTCCAGTGTGGGTCCCCACTGGGACACACAGCTATAGATATCTATAGGTATAGATATGCACAGCTATAGATATCAGTGGACATGGAGATAGACCTCTTGAGCTCCTATAAGTATGTCCATGGATTTCATGTTAGCCTCCTGAAGGCAAAATCCTCAGCTTACTCAGTGCAAGAATCCAAGAAGCAATGAAGAACAAAACCTAAACTGCTTGTTTAGATCACCTGTTTTCTACAACGTCACAGATTGTAAAAGGAGTCTGGGAAAGCTCTCCTCATTGCTGTCTTTGTAAGAATATTGACTTGTAATTTTTAAGTATCTCACGTACAATGTGGCTGTCTCCATAGCCCTTCCTCTGTTACGAAAAACAAAACCAAAAACCCCTCACAGAAAACCCAATGCAATATTATATGCCAAACAAACAAGTAATTACTTTTTATTTTAATTTTTATTCAACAAATACAATGTGTAAAAATATTTTAGATAATTTGTAGATAGTTTGTAGATTAGTTGGTACTAAACATGTTCACAACTTTGCAGTGGGCAGCCAGTCATTTTATTTAAATTACATTAGAACAGATAAGAACTACTATTGCTTAGCAACACTTACCACAAAGTTATTGTCATGTTCAGTTCTTGTTATTGAACAAATAACAGCAGGAAGATATCTGGAAACTGAAGTTTGGATTCCTAAACAGGGATTTTAAGTCTTGCAATCACATCTTTGCATGATGCATTCAAAGAACTAAAAATTTTTTTGGCAACAGAAACTGAAGATAATATTTTGAGAGGTACTTCCAAAAAGTCACTGTTTAAGTGCTAATCAAAAGTAGAATTTAAATCCACCTATCTATATTTGTTATATATCAATATTTATTTAATTTTCTTATTAAAATAAAGGTAAATAAACCACCAGGATGGTCTTTAGAAGATATTAAATAAGTCAGAATATATTCAAGCCAAATAATCTAGAGAATTATGGTATGGAAACATATACACCACTGACTTTGGATTATTTTCTGTTGCAAGCACAAAAGTCTAAACCTCTCATGCTTAGGGAAATGCTTTCCTAACTGCCTTCTTAACTGCTGGCTTTTTTAAGGTCATGTCCCTCCCTCTACTCTTTCAGGCTCTTTCTTTGCTTCATGTTCATATAATTATACATAATCATATTTGAGTCCTTTGAGTCCTTAATATTTTGGCCCAGGTCCTGCCAGTCAGACTGTCTTGCATCATTAACTATTTCCTTTTTTTTCAGCAGTTGAGCCCAGCCTTTACCATCCTCTCTCTAACCTAATTTTCTCCAAAACGTTCTTGCCTTTCATCTAGAATCACAGAATCATGGAATGCTTTGGGTTTGAAGGGACCTTTAGAGGTGACCTAGTCCAACCCTCCTGCAGTGAGTAGGTACATCCTCAAATAGATCAGGTTGCTCAGAGCCCTGTCCAAACAGACCCTGAATGTCTCCAAGGGTGGGGCCTCTACCACTTCTCTGAGCAACCTGTTTCAGTGTTTCACCACCCTCATCATAAATCCAGTCTAAATCTAACTTCCCTTAGTTTAAAACCATTACTCCTTGTCCTGTCACAACAGGCCTTGCTAAAAAAATTGTTGCCATCTTTGTTATAGGCCCCCTTTAGGTACTGAAAGGCTGTTATGAGGTCTCCCCGCAGCCTTCTCTTCTCCAGGCTGTACAGCCCCAACTCTCTCAGCCTGTCTTCATTGGAGAGGTGCTCCAGCCCTTGGATCATTTTTGTGACCCTCCACTGGACCAGCTCCAACAGTTCTGTGTCCTTCTTGTGTTGAGGGCTCCAGAGTTGGACACAGTACTGCAGGTGAGGTTTCACCAGAGCAGAGCAGAGGTGGAGAATCACCTCTCTCAACCTTTTGGCTATGCTTCTTTTGATGAAGCCCAGGATATGGTTGGCCTTCTGGGCTGTGAACACACATTTTGGCTCATGTTCAGCTTTCAATCCACTAGTACCCTCAAGTCCTTCTCTGCAGGGCTACTCTCTATCACATCATCCCCCAGCCTGTATTGATAAAGAGGGTTGTCCTGCCCTTGCACTTGGCCTTTTTGAACCTCATGAGGTTCACATGGGCCCACTTTTCCAGCTTGTCCAGGTCCCTCTGGATGACATCCCATCCTTCTGGCATGTCAACTGCACCACTCAGCTTCGTGCCATCAGCAAACTTGCTGAGGGTGCCCTCAATCCCACTATCTATGTCTTACGTCATTGATGAAGATATTAAACAGCACTGGTTCCAGTACAGACCCCTGAGGGATACCACTTGTCACCAATCTCCATCTGGACATCGAGCTGTTGACCACTACCGTCTGGATGCAACCATCCAGTCAATTCCTTGGATATTGTGGGGGACCATGTCAAAGGCCTTACAGAAGTGCAGATAGATGACATCCATTTCCCTTCTTTTGTCCACTGATGTAGTCACTCTCATAGAAAGCCATGCAGGAAAATCTCACTGTTTCTGTATCTACAAACCTGTAACCTCCTCTAAATCTCTACAGTTTTCTTCTTGTTGTGCTAATAACAATTTACAGTCGTTAGATTTCTAGTTTATTTACCTTAGTGTTTCTTCCTTTAGGTTACCGTTGTTTTTCTTTAGTCGTTTGTCATTTCATCATTTTGTTTGTCATTTGTTCACTGTCTTCCTAGTTGATCTTCCTAGATGATCTGTATTAAATGATATGATCTATGCTGTATGGTACTTTATCCACAGTTTGGACTGGAGATCTGGTTATGATTATTTACTTTGTCATTGGTCTGTAGCAACTTGTTTGATTTCCTGTTTCCTTAATTTCTCACTCTGCTTCCTTTATTTTTTTCAGAAATAAAATAGCAGTAATTTTCTTTTCTAGACCTTTTTCTGTTATTTGTCTTTAGCCTGTAAGTCAAAGTGAAAGAAACAGCTTTTGTATACCATTTGGCAGAATAGACCGTGAGTCTTATTTAGTTCTTATTAAGTTGTATTATTCAGCAAATACTCAACAGTTAGGTCATATTATAAACAAATCTTACAGACTTCTTGAGAAAGGGAGACTTTACCTTACTTTAAAATTTATCAAAGTCAGAAGGAACCATATTGCAATAGGCACCTGTAGCTCTTTACCCTTTCTAAACTTGAAGAGTACAACACCAACTTTAATCCAAAGTACTTCTTAGAGCAGTACCTTTTTTTATACTGTAATCTTCCTGGAGAAGCATAATTTCTGTGACAGTGCTTAGGAAGCCTCATTCAAAATCCACTGAAATTAATGGCAGTACTCCGTTTACTTTAATTTTATATCAAGATAATAGAGAGAGAAAGGATCCTAAATCCTCTGGAAAGAAAACAGAAATTCAGAGCTTATTTAGCTTTGTTCATAATGGCAAAAATTGATTAATTGTAGTAAAAAGTTAGAAAACCATATATTATTTCTGAGATAGATAAGTATCATTAATCATGGCTGTTATGTTAATGTCTAGGGACTAGCCAGGTTTATGACCGAGGTGAAGGGCTCCAGAGCGGAGGATCACGCCAGGGGACCTTGCTGAAGTGACAATAGCGGCTAAACCATGGGAAAAACAAAAACCAAGTGCAAAGGCAAAAAGCGAAGGGAGAGAGAGGGTGCCCCAGTCTCCCCCCCCAGAGAGGGAAACTTGAGCTCCTGACCGCAGTCAGCGCTGACTCACAGTGGGCAGGGTCACGAGTGTCGGTTAATCCCCTCAAGTAGAAAAGCAGCCCCCAGGGAGCACGAGTGACCTGGAATGTGGCGCATTAGAAGGGCGTGGCGCGTCAGTTTGCACAGGCAGAGCGAGCAGGAAGGGCGCCAATGTTTGGTCACAGCAGCCGATCAGCAATGGTTACCACCAGGCAGAGAGCCATGGCCTCCCTCAGCCATGCACTCACCAAGGCAGATGCATCTTGCCAGACAGACCAATGGTGGGAGCGTGCTGCCACTCAGGTGTTGAGCTGCAGGGTGTGCCTTGTCTTATGCATCTTATGTCTGATGGCAGCAGTGAGCATGCCTGTGGGAGTTGTGCCCAAGTAAAGAAGCTCCTCCTCATAGTGGTGGAGCTCAGGGAGGAGGTAAGTAGGCTGAGAACGATCAGGGAGGAGGAGATAGACCAGTGGAGCTGTACCCTCCCTTCCCTGAGGCAGGCCCAATGGTTAGACCAAGCTCATGAGAGGGAGGCAAAGGGCTCCCTAGCCTCTCTACGCCAGGCTGACCATAGCAAGTGGGTGGACTTAGAGGATAAGGACTAACAAGAATGGAAACGAGTCTCTTTCCAACACAACAGGCGTGGCAGGTGTGCCTTCCCCCCAGTAACTGCTCCACCTTCCCAGGTGCCCTCGCAAAACAGGTATGATGTTCTGCAAGGGGAACCAAACAAAGAGCAAGACGGCAACTTGCCTACCTCAGAGGCACAGCCAAGGCTCAATCAGAGGAAGCCACACATAAAAAAGTCTTCAAGTAAGAAAGACAGACGGGTCCTTGTCATAGGGGACTCCCTTCTGAAGGGAGTGGAAGGTCCTGTTTGTAGACGAGACCCACTTCTCACGGAAGTCTGCTGCCTCCCAGGAGCCAGGGTCAAGGACATTCAGAAAAAACTCCCTACCCTAGTCAAACCTTCTGACTACTACCCACTGGTGGTCTTTCAGGTGGGCAGTGAAGAGATTACAACAAGTAGTTTGAGAGCAAAAAAGAGGAACTTCATGGGCTTGGGACAACTGGTTAAGGGATCTGGAGCACAAGTAGTGTTCTCCTCTATCCCACCAGTTGCAGGGAGATCTGAGGCGATAAACAGAAAGAGCTAGCAGATCAATGCCTGGCTCAGAGACTGGTGCCACAGGCAGGACTTTGGGTTTTTTAATCACGGATTAATTTACACTTCACCAGCTTTGGTGACAAAAGATGGGGTATGTCTATCTCAAAAGTGGAAAAGGTTCCTGGGACAAGAATTAGCAGGGCTTATAGACAGTGCTTTAAACTAGTTTTGAAGGGGGGAAAGGGGGAAGGGGATATAAAACAACTCGCTAGCAATAAGCCTGTGGATGAAATGCCAACATGTGCGGGACGGTGCGCTAGTGAGACTCTTCAGAGTACCATCCCAGTGGAGGTAGGGGATGGAGTTCCATGTAGTAACCAAGGTGCAAGGGTAACTGACGAATTAGTAACCATGGAAGTCCCTGAAAATGAAAATGGCTTGGCAGAAATTAGGACTTCTCCCTGTGAAAAGGTTGCAGGGCCTTTAGCCCGACTGAAGTGCGTCTACACCAATGCACGCAGCATGGGCAATAAGCAGGAGGAACTAGAAGCTATTGTTCATTGGAATAACTACGTTATACAAGTTATCACGGAAACATGGTGGAATGAGTCA
>NW_010183481.1:0-10148 GCF_000695765.1 Mesitornis unicolor
GCCCAGAGAGGTTGTGGAGTCTCCTTCTCTGGAGGCATTCAAAACCCACCTGGACGTGTTCCTGTGCAACCTCATCTAGGTGATCCTACTCTGGCAGGGGGGTTGGACTAGATGATCTTTCGAGGTCCCTTCCAACTCCTAATATTCTGTGATTCTGTGAATGGTCATCTTTAGATCATTCTTTATACATTTCACCCTTTGGATACGTGTGGTCTGTCCTCCTTTATCTTTTCTATTTCCAAATAAAGCAAACGGAAACCACAGAATCCCTGAGTTACAATTAATAAAATCACAGAATTCTTAAGTGAATATTCCTTGTTGTTTCTAGCCCAGGCCCGTTGTTTCTAACACAGGGTCTTGCATGTCCTGCCTGCATGAACTGCTGTGCAAGCTGCTGCGCAAACCTCTGCACCAGGCCCTGGCTGATGTGACATGTTTGCCAGCCCTGGTCACCCTAGTTATGAGCGCTCCCTAACACTCTCCTTTAAGGGACTGACTCTGCCCACGCCTTGTCAACAGACCTCTGAGGAGCTGCTCTCCCCCAGCAGTGCCTTGGCTTTTCCCTGGCTTAAGAAAACTCTGGAAAAGCCCCTTTTTGCTTTGATTTCGCTCTCCAGTACAATCGTGCCTGCTCCAGAACGGTTTGCTTTCTTCAGTAATTGATCATTACTGAGGTTTTTGCCTCATTCAAAGGTGAAGGTCCAGAACTATCTGATCTGGCTTGATGACTTTGAATGCCGGATTGGACTACGTGACCGTCAGATTTTATTGCTTTCCTGAGCACAAGGGCTAGTCTAAGGTTTATTGTCTCTCAAATATTTTGCATAAAGTCTTTTTTGAAGTGGAAAGTTCTGAAAGTGGTTGTCGTATGCCAGTGTAGAATATGAAGAATGGAAGCATTTATGTAAAAATTAAATCCATTTATTTCATAGAAATTGTGTTAAATTACTCAATAACCAGCTAATAAATGCATTGGTGAAAGTGGAAATGAATTTTTGAGAGTTTTATTCTGAGACAGGTTGATTAGAACAGAAAGTCATGACAGGAGAGTCAGGAGGCTTCCTAGATTATAGGGCATGTTTATTTTACCAAAGGCAACAAACCTATAGGGTATTTCTGTTGAAGAGCATTTGACACAGGTTTTGAAGGCTAACAAGCAAGCTAGTAAATTTTTTAAAAATAATTTGTTTACAAATGGTGTGTTTTCTTTTGTTTATGCCTAAGGGCACCAAGAATCCCAGCAACGACTTCTGCCCACATATCAAGGTTTATGCTCAAGATCTGATATGGTTCAGCTGTGAAACCTGGTGTCAGACTGCTTGAAAAAGAGATAATGTGAGAAAAAAAACACAAAACAATGTGAGAAAGAGCTAGGAAAACTGCTCATGCACCCTTCATCTGGTTTAGGAACTGCATTTATATCAAATCACTGCTCTTATTCCTTGCTTGAGTTGTTGAGCTATTTTGTAGTTATGCTTCTGACCAGCCTTGTATTCACTGATCCTGACCTTTCTGGCTTTTCCTTGGACCTGTCTTGTCACTATGGACTTGTCTGGCAGTGATGGGACGCATGGATGACTCTGGTTACTTTTGCAGATGTGTTCTGTGCTTCTTGTCTGGGTACTGTCAGACTGCATGCCTGATCAGTGAGAGTTGCTCTGGTTGCAGTAGTGCCTTCGAAACCGTCACTTCCATGCATTCTTCCAGCTACTGCACAACCTCTTTCAAGGCAGATGTAGCTATCCAGTGAGACTCCTTACCATAATACAGTGATATGACAAACTGGAGTTTTTTCCATTTTTTGTGCAGAGCTGAAGATGAGTGACCATTGCTTTCTCAGTCACATACAAAATACAGATAGGCTGTCATTTATAGGGAAGAAATCCATCTAAGTGCCTGTCCTGTTGAAAGTCTTGCAAATAAAGGTACACATAAGAGATATAAAAGCATCAAAGTGAAAAAGTATCAGACTGTTTTTCTGTCATTTTTGTTTGTTTGTTTTGTTGGTTTGGGTCTTTTTGTGTTTTGCTTTTGTTTTTGTTTTGTTTTGTTTTGTTTTGTTTTTATTCCAAACTCCATTAGAACACTCCTATACCACTCAATGCTATTGAAACAGCACTAAAGAAAGACTAAATGTTCTTACTGCTATGAGTTACTGTAAAGTTTCTTCTAGATAATATGACTATAAAAGTAAAAGCAATACTGATTAAATAAGTTCTTACTACCCATTTGGTGGAGTGTCAATATGGATATAATTGTCTTTGATGGACTATAATTTTCTGTTAAGACATCCATATATTTCTACAGCGTGCACCATCAAAGCAGTTCTGAATAAGACGTAAGAAGACCTAATAGCCAACAAGAAGGTCTCTAAACAGTGCTCTATGGTCCTAAAATTGTAGTAACTCAGGAAAGGGTATTTGTTTAATCCTGTTGGACAGGTAACATAATAGGTGTGGGAAATCATGCTCAATAATGTGATAAAAAAGATTTTTGTGAAATAGGATTAAGAAGGGTTTTTACATTAGCAACCCAGTCAGAGTTCACTCTGTAACAGATATGTATTTTCCTCCTGAAAGAGTACTGCAAACAGTTCTCAATAGCTAGAATGCAGACACATTTTTTTTTCAGGCCATGAAAAGTCCTACTAAATATTGTATCTCACTATTTGAAGATATCCACCACTTGGTTGTTGGAAAACATCACCAAATCTGATCTGAAATGAAGAAAAAAAGCTTGAGCCTGCAGCAAGAATATCACTGTGAGAGAATCTAATGATTTCTCAGAACTTCTATTTGTGTGATCCCCCAAATATTCAAGTATTGGTCACTTTTCTTGTTTCTGTGCTACTTGTAAAGAAAAACTGTTTTGTAAACAAAGCTGTTCCACTTAACCATCAAACCAAATATAAGAGCTGATGATAACACAAAATAATTTATTCAGAACACTTTGCATTATTTGTTGGTTTTCAGCAACTAGTTCACTAAATAGCTAGATCTTTATTATTTTAACTTATTTGCTAATTTCTTCTGTAAATAATTACTGGTCTCCAGATCATTTGTGTACAGTAATTACTGCTCAATGTAATTAACTTCATATGTTTTATGAGTTTTATATTACACATTTAGCTGTGATAAGGCAGTTCAAACTGGGTTTTAAGAATGTCAAATGGACTTTTACTCTTCAATAGGTATTTATTTACATAGCTTCTTTTATTTACCAGATTCTATATTCTAAGATTGAAAAGGTTTGCTTAAAATATATCAAACATATCAGAGTTCAACAGCTCTGTATTCTACTTGAAATCTTAACATTGCTCAGTGCTTCAAGTCTTTCAGCACTTAAGGACAGAAGTATTCTGCATCTCTCAAGTTTGATCTGTTGGCTTCTCTGAATGCATGGGAAATTATCAGGACAAATCTTGTCAACATGATCTCTCCTATTGAGTCAATTAAATTATGCTTGTAGTATTGATGGTAGCAATAACATTTAAGTTAGAATTCAAAGTACATCAAGTAAGGTGGGGAAGAGCTCACTATTTTCATAATACTTATAGAAAAAACAAGTTAAGTAAGAACATGAATGTGTTTCTTCATACACCTCTTCCTTACTACATTCTCAGTTCCACAGGAGATTAATATGCTGGCATTTCTTGCAAAAGGTTTTTTTGGTGGAGGGATTTGTCTTCTTATTTTTTTGGTTGGTTGGGGTTTTTTTATGATCTAAAGTCAGATCGTGTTATGTAAAATACTTTGGCTGGCTGCTTTTATTACTCTCTTTACTCAGAATGTTACCAGATGCTCTTAATAAGGCTATCTAAATACATGCTTAAAGGTAGAAAATCAATGCCAGAGACATCAAATTGACAGTCTAACAAAAAGTACATGAAATAAGTGTGGCTGAGTCTGCTGACATTGGCATCAAAACTAACTGAACATCACTGGCTTCACTGCAGCAATGGAAGTACTAATATCAAGCTCTAGAATGTCCTTCAGGTTGACATAAAATAAAGCTCACTGAACTGCACTCTCTCAGCAATAGACATACACCAGTACAGCCACAGTATGTTGTCACATTCCTCTCTGTGGTAATGTGAACTTGAATGATCTTAAACCGTGACTCATGGTCTTTTTTTCCCCGTATGTGGTAATATTACCTTGCAGAGCCCAGTAAGGACTTTGTTAAGGCTGTCTCCCATAAGATTCTCAGAAAGAAGCTGATCATGTATGGGCTAGATGAACAGACAATGAGTTGAACTGAAAAGTGATGAACAGTCAGCACCAGTGGATGATGATCACTAATGCTAAGTCTAGCTGAAGGTCAGCATCTAGCAGTGTTTCTGAGGGGTCAGTAGTTGGTCAGGTCCTGTTTAACATCTTCATTAAAGATCTGGATGATCAGCAAGTTTACAGATGAAACCAAACTGAGAGAAGCAGCTGATATACCAAAGGGTCATGCTGCCTTGTATAAAAGTAACATAGGCATACAACAGAAAGTACAACAAAAGGCCAAACAGATGATTAAGGGATCTTACTCTTGCATATGAGGAAAGCCTGAGAGAACAGAAATGTTCAGCTTGGAGGCTCAAGGGTGATCTCATTGAAGTATATAACACATGAAGGGATGGTGCAAAGGGGATGAAGCCAGGCTCTTCTCAGTGATAAGACAAGATCCAGTGGACACAGACTGTAAAATAGCAGGTTCTGTCTGAACATAACAAAATACTTTTTTACTGTGAGGGTGACTAAGCACTGATACTGGTTGCCCTAGAAGATTGTGTAGTCTCCCTCCTTGAGATGTATTCAAAAGCCATCTGGACATGGTCCTATGCAACCCACTGTAAACAGCCCTGTTTGACTGTAGTGTTGGACTTCCAGAGGTCCCTTCCCACCTCAACCATTCTGTGATCCTGTGAAAGGAACCATGGAGTGGGAAACTGGACATTTTGCTAGCATATGGCCTCCTCTGTAAGATCTTGAATCTAGTTATCATCCAGAACAGCATTCACTCTGGAAAGCATTTTATTAAGGCCAACGTTGCCACCCTAAACGTGAAACTAATTTTGTTTCCTCTCATTCAGTGTTAATTGGTTGATCCATTTGTAGTAAATTATGATCAGCTGTGAAATGTCATAATATCTTAGCACACAAAAAATCTTCAAGAGTAGGTAGTTGGATAACATTGAGAGGGAATACATATTTGCCTGTGCCTATGACACTCTTCTCTGACAAAAGTTATGTTCTAGAACATAAATGGTGATTTTCAAATGGATCCACTTACTTCATCTGGTATTGTGGAAACATGAGTTCTGAAGATCACTCAGCTCATGCAGTGTGACTACCTTGGCACTAAATAAAGATGTCTGAAAGCTTTCTGAACATTAACAGAAGTTTGAAACAGCTGTCTGTCTCTCCTCCCTTCAGTATGCCCTCACAATGGAGTTGAGACCATGAGCAAGGACAAAAAAATCCACCAACTTTGTAAAGTTTATTCTACTATTACCACCACTCATTGAAGACACTGAATTTCAGTTATATTTTTCTAAGGTGCGATCTGTTTTCTAAAACCGAACATGTAACGCTGTTGTCCTACTCAGAAGAGAACATCCATTCACAAGCCAGTATCGTATATGAACTCTGGCAGCTTACTTTTGTCACCTGATACTGGTGTATCTCAGTACTAAGGTATAACTTTTCACTTGTACACATTATGCCATTTTGCACTGTGTAGATGTTTGTCAAGGACTGTAAGAAACTTGGGTCCTAACATTGTTTTTAAGAAGTCTGTCTAGGTTACTATATTCTGCATAATCAAAATTCTTAGCATGCAAAGCAATTCAGATTGCTTTTTCATTCTGAGAGCAAGCCTGCATCTGTAATTGGTCAAACATCAAGTGCATTTGGACTTTGAAACCTGGACTGCATTTTGGAAGTAACACTTTCATGTCATTATTGATGCAGAGAAAAAAAATTGGCTAAAACTAGAAAAACAAACAAACAGGGGAGTCTTTTATTACAAAGAAGAATGACCAGAGAAAGGTGATGTTCATGTAGTCCCATAAGATTGTGATGATAAAGATTTATACAAGTTGTATATGTCATGATAGCAATTTCATGTCCTTAGTCTTGTTAATTTTATCTCGACGAAAACTAGGTCTTCTTTAAACTTACTTCCATTACCTAGAGGATAATTTAAAACTGTAATGGAGTGTACATCTGCATTAGTAGTACATACACAACATTCAAACTACATCCATAGTCTTCCGATTAGGGTCATTCAGAGACTGGGTTATCCATTATGTGAGAGCCTTAATAGTTTACATCCTCTTCTGGCTTCTAAGAAAGTTAGTTTACGGAATGTTAGTGTTATTAGTCAATAGAGGATTGTTACCATTTCCTGAGCTCTCATTTCTTGTTCTTACACTTGCAATTTCATTAATATTAAAGAGTTTACCTCTGATAGACTGCTACCATCAAGGTATTTAGAGCAATTTCTTTTTCACCTCAGTCATCTTGATTTGCAATCTTCTAAACAGAGAATTCTTCGGAGATAAGAATTGGTAAAGATGTACTTTTATTGAAGTGGTCAATTTCAGAGTCAGATTATGATGGACTAGTCTCACTGCCAAAAACAACTGAATAATATTCATAAAATAGTTTATTCAGTAAATTGGGATATTTTTCTACTAAATTATTCAACTAGTATTTCTTCATTCATTGTTTAACTCTTAATTTTTGTCAGTTTCTCCTCTGTGCTTTTCATTAGCCTGGAATTGGACTGATTTATATGCAGCATTGCTCATTATCTGAGCAATGAAGCGGATGTTACATATTTTGAATTGAAAAAGAACATATATGATAAATGATAAACCTTTTAATAGCTATTTACAGTTTTTTCAAATAGCACAGTCCTTCTATGTAGAAGAAATTGGTTTTATAAATAAAGGGTCGTTTGTAAGATTTCATATTTTGCCTTCAACACAAAGCAATTTAAAAGGAGCTCAAGAAAAAAAACCATATTACAAAGAAATAGTGAGTACTCCATAAAACTTCTGCCTGGTATTAAACTCTGAACACTTCATTAGGAGAACCCTAATCTTCCGTTTGTAAATTCTCACTCATATCAATTGTGTTTTGTGTGGGCTTTTGGTTATAAAATTTTTCTTTCAGGATGGCTGTCCTATTGCTTTTACACAAACTGAGTTTTGATGCATTTAGTGATGCTGTCAAAGATTAAACTCCATGCAGACGTAACACTGAGTTTTCCCTTAACTTTGTCTGCAATTTTGATGTACAGTTTTACTTGCAAATAAATGATACAAGACATACACATACCTTCCTCAAAGACTCGTGTACACTGAGTTTGTACATAAAACTGAAGCTTATGTCTCAAATACAGGTCATTGCTTTACCTTCTTCAAGTGTGTTAATAAGGCTTCAAGTTTGAGGGAATTATGAAAGACTTCATATGGACAGGGTCCTGACATCTGAAATGGGAAAACAGTCATCTATGGTCCCTCCCTATGATGGTGTTCAAGATACAATTACCTGGGAGAGATGAGTGACATGGCACTTGGCAAATCCTGTCCCATTCCGTTTCATGGCACTAGAGGCTGGACTTTGTGGATGTTGTCTACGTAGACATTAGACTTTGTGGATATTGTCCACCTAGACTTTAGGAAAGCCTTTGTCACTGTTTCCCACAGCATTCTCCTGGAGAAACTGGCTGCTTATGACTTGCATGAGTGTAACTCTTCGCTGGGTGAAAAACTGGCTGGATGGCTGGACCCAAAGAGCTGTGGTGAATGGAGTTAAACCCAGTGGTGGCTGGTCACAAGTAGTGTTCCCTAGGACTCAGTACTGGGCTTAGTTCTGTTTAATATTTTTATCAATGATCTGGACAAGGAGATTGAATGCACCCTCAGTAAGTTTGCAGATGACATGAGGTTGAGTGGGAGTGTTGATCTGGGTAGGAAGACTCTACATAGGGATCTGGACAGGCTGGATTGATGGACTGAGGCCAGCTGTATGAGACTCAACAAGGCTAAGTGCTGGTTCCTGCACTTGGGTCACAACAACCCCAAGCAACAGCACAGGCCTGGGGAAGAGTGACTGGAGAGCTGCCCAGTGGAAAAGGACCTGGAAGTGTTGATCGACAGCCTGGATATGAGCTGGCAGTGTGCATAGGTGGTGAAGAAGGTCTAGGGCATCCTGGCTTGTGTCAGAAATAGTGTGACCTGCAGGGCCAGGGAAGTGATCATCCCTTGGTTCTCAGCACTGGTCAGGCTGTATCATGAGTATTGTGTTTTGGGCCCCTCACTACAAGAAGGACATTGAGGTGCTGGAGCATGTACAAAGAAGAACAAGGAAGCTGGTGAAGGGTCTGCAGAACCAGTCTTCTGAAGAGTGACTGAGAGAACTGGAGTTTTTTAGCCTGGAAAAGAAGAGGCTGAGCAGAGACCTTATTACTCTCTACAACTACCTGAAAGGAGCATGTAATGAAGTGGATGTTGATCTCTTCTCCCAGCTAACAGGCAATAAGACAAGAGGAAATGGCCTCAAGTTGCACCAGAGGAGATTTAGACTAGATAGTAGGAAAAAAATTTTCACCAAAAGGGTTGTCAAGCACTAGAACAGGCTGATAGGGAAATGATGGAGCCACTATCCCTGAAGGTCTTTAAAATACACGTTTAAAAGATGTGGTGCTTAGGGGCATAGTTTAGTGGTGGTCTTTGCAGTGCTACGTTAATGATTGGACTCAATGGTCCTAAAGGTCTTTTACAAGCTAAAAAATTCTATGATTTTCTTAAAAAGAGGTATAATCTGTGTCATCTCGACAGAAGCACCTAGAGAAACTGATGGATGCCACTTCTGTTTCTTATAGATAATTGAGGAAGAAGAGCAAAATTGCTTTAAAATTAAGGCTTATTTTAGGCAAACTATAATATAAGAAATGCCACACTACCTCAGACCACAATCCATCTGATCTCATATTCTGTCTCCAGCAACACAAACACCGCGTTTTTGCACACAGCTTCATCACTCTCTTGAGTTTCTTCCCCTTCGAATCACTGAAAACATCCACAACTAATGGATTAAAATTTAAGAGGATCCAGTCTTTGCACACAATTTATAATCACTGTTAAATTAAGAGATCTGTGGCATCTTAATATCTATTTATTCTTGATCCAGCTTGAGCTTATAGGAGTTGGACAAGATGACCTCCAGAGGTCCCCTTCAATCTCAGCCAATGTATAAATTAGGTAGCAGGACAGAGAAGAGCATTTTAGGCATGTTGGCAGCTGTGATATTTCTTAGGATATGAAGTTGTATAAAAATAGTTGTTGCATCTTAAAATAGACAGGAGAGTGGCTTTAAAAAGAGTAAAAAATCTCAGCATGTGTGAATGCATTTGTATGTGCGTGTTTGACACTGCAATACACCTGGTTCAGATTGGGTCTTGAGAGGAAGATGTTGAGTAACTACTGAATTGGCTAGGAGAGAAATAAAAAGTGTAATCTTAAAAAAATAGGAGAAGAATATTAGATTGCTGAAACACTATTTGATTTCCCCTGCTTGGGGGTGTGTGTGGATAATTTTGCAAGCTCAATATTGCAACTACCCAAATTACTTTTTTCAAAGAATTAACTATAAGCCACAGTTTCTTCAGGGGTATACCTACTGCAGCACAGACTTATCCATAGCCACATTTATTTCGAGGTGCACCCACTCTGATGCAGTCTTATACGTGGGCCACAATCCCTTCAGGGGTGTACCTGCTCCAGTGAGGACTTATCCACAGCCACAGTCCCTTCACGAGTGAAGCTACTCCAACATGGCCTTACCTATGACCACAGTCCCTGAAGGGTTTTACCTGGTGTGTTGTGGATTTATCCACAGCCAAAGACACTTTGAGGTGTTTCAGTGTAGCCTCATGCACAGACACTGATACTTCAAAGTGTGCCTGCTGCAGGATGGACTTATCCTCAGTCCACAATATCTTCAGAGGTATATCTGCTACAGCACAGACATATACACGGCGCATTACCATTGCAGTTACCAAAATGTTCCCTGGCACAGCAGAGTAAGATGACAAGCAGTACAGCAAGCAGCAAAATAACACACAGAATCACACAGAATCGCTCGGTT
>NW_010183482.1:0-20881 GCF_000695765.1 Mesitornis unicolor
CCCTCAGGACCCTGGGGTGGATCCCATTTGGTCTCATAGACCTGTGTACATGTATGTGGTGTAGCAGGTCGCTAACCACCTCTTCATGGATTATGGGGGCTTCACTGTGCTTTCCATCCTTGTTGTCCTGCTCAGGAGACTGAGTACTCAGAGTACTGCTGGCTCTCCTACTAAAGACTGAGGCAAAGAAGGCATTAAGTACCTCAGCCTTTTCCTCATCCCCAGTCACTATGCTTCCCCCCACATCTACTAGAGAGGGGAGACTCTCCTTAGTTCTCTTTTTATTGCCAATGTATTTATAGAAACTCTTTTTATTGTCTTTAACAGCACTAGCTAGATTGAGTGATGCGGGTGACTAAAGGAGATTGCTTTGTGGAAGCAGATTATTCATTCTCTGAATTTCTACCTCTGATGTATGAGGGAAAAGCCAACCTGTGTAGGCTGACTTGTTAGATCTAAAGCAGGAGTAAAAGAAGTCTGTGACAAAGTAGCAATGATTATGATGAGTAATAGATTTGTAATTAAAGAGGAAAAAAGTTACTGTAAAATTGAAACTATTGTATTCTTAGGTGGGTGAAAATGTCTATATTTGTATGTTATCAGACATAAAATGGTACATGTCAACCATTTTTAAAGCCCTTCTTCGTTCTCTCGCATTTGAAAGCTCAAAGGTCCAAGAACAGCCTTACTACTCTCCTCAAGCAAGGAGGACTGTAGAAAAGCCACATTTGACTCCTGTAAGTCCCCTGAACCATCCAAGCATCCAGGACAGCAGTGTCCTGAGATTGCCACTCTCCTTTGATCCAGGTGAGGGGCAGCACAAACCAAGGTGGGGAGTGGAAGTTAGTTTCCTAATAATTTGGTTTTGCCTATGACAGTCTTGTCTACACACAGCTCCTAAGGAGATGATTCTTATCCTCTTGCATATTATCCTAAATACAACTTAACTTGAAAATAAAGGACATAATCACAGCCTCTCAGGGTTTTTTGATAGAAATCAGAAATCTAAATTGTAATCTACATGTCAGCTTTGCATTAGGAAGTCAACATTGCCCAAGTACTTCACACTGGATTCTGCCAACAGCTAGAGCTATGTTAGAGCTAATGTGTAGCACTGAAGTATTTCAAGCCATTTTATAGTAAGATTAATTAATTTCCACTTCTGTTTCATTTATGGCCAACAGTAAAACTCTTTCTTAGGTAGAACGTTTCCGTCTTGAGAGCAATTACACAGAGCCATTGGTATGCAGGGATTTTTTGTTGTCGTTTTGGTAAGATTGCCAATGACACAAGGGATTCTATTTTATTTCTACCTAAGACCATGGCAGCTCTCTGACTTTATGAATGGATAAAGCTTGAAGTTTGGCTGTATTTTACATCTATAACTGCTTTCTTTTTTTTCTTTTTTCCTTCCAGAAACAGCAATCCTATAATATATTATCTGCTATTTTTCCTGACACAAATTGTTTATACATAAAAAGCACTCCAAGCACAACATTCTTCCTCTCCTTCTCCTGACTTGATTATTTTCACTCAACTCTGTCAGAGCAGTTTCTGAATACTATAGGGCATTGTGGCTTGTCATAAGGAATTTCATAAGGAATTTCAGCATGCTCATTACATAAAGTCAGAGAAAAGCAACAAGCTCTGCCCACCTGATCCGATATGCTAATAGCCATTTGCACTGAACAGCTTATTAGAGGTTGTGCTTCTGCTGCTCTTTCATATTTACAGGAACACTTCTTAATGTTTGCACTTACTCTCTGGTGTCTCTCCCACCACGCCAACTCTAAGAGCCATTTGCACGACTGCTTGACTTAACCCTTCCCAGTCAGTCAGTCACTCACTGAAGTCACTCTTCAACATAGAGCTTCCAGCAGAAACATCACCCGTCTCATTTTTGGTATTTCAATTTTTTCCCCTTGTCTTTGCCTTTTTTTTATTCCTGAGAAGGTGGTTTATTATTCTCATCCAGTTCTTTCTGCTGTAAAACACTTAACAAGAGAAACTTCTGTTGAGGTGTTGCTAAATCTGTAAAAACTTCATTATGATGCTTAATTGCAGCAGAAATTACTAACTACTGTCAGATGCTCAAAAGAAGTACTGTGTCAAGATAAATCATAGGAAACCTTATGAAAAAGAGGCACTTTGGGTACTTTTCCATACCTTTGTATTTTGTGACATTTTACGTAATTTTTAACAAATCTAGAAAAAGTGGAGAGGGACTTTTACAAGGACATGCAGTGATAGGACAAGGAGTAAAGGCTCTAAATTGAAAGAAGGTAGGCTTAGGAAGGTGTGAAGGTGATGAGACACTGGAAAAGGTTGTTCAGGGAAGTTGTGGATGCCTCCTCCCTGGAAGTGTTCAAGGCCAGGCTGGACCGGGCTTTGGGCAACTTGATGTAGTTGGAGGTGTCCCTGCCTGTGACAAGGGGGCTGGATCATCATGATGATGATCTTTAAGGTCTCCTCCAACTCAAACCATTCTGTGATTCTGGTGAGACCAATTTTCATTTTAAAAGGTTGAAATATATATTCCAAACAACACACACACACACATATATATATATCAACCTCACACTCATTCTACTGCTCGTTATATAGGACTACTTTTTTCTTTTTCCACTATGCTTTTTCTTCACATTTATATAGAGCATCTGGCTATATTTTGTAGTATTACAAAATACAAGACCTATTCATCAATGCCTTGTACCATCTGTAGTCATTGTGCTCATGCAAAGGCAATGCAAATCACAGATCTTCCATTACAGTGTTCAGAATCAAGGCTCATAAATCAGATTTTGTGTAATTGGAGACATTTCTAAATATCAATTATACAAAGAAGGCACCATAGGTACAGTAAGTCTTTATAGGTTTGTAAGCATAGAAGCATTTAAAACCAGTGATGAAGATCTTAGTTTTCAGATAATATCACCAGATACAGTTCATTGTGTGGAATTTCATATTGTTCCCATAAATTAAACAAAACCAAACCCAAAACAATGCAAAAAAACCCACAAGAAAATTGAAAAGAACAAACATGCATCTTTGAAAACTATTTTGCAAACATCCCATTTCTTAAAAATTGTTTTCTCTAGACATAAACAATAAGTTCAAATTGAAATAAATACCTCACCCTTTTCTTGCTTCCTTAGTTTTCAGTATTCTTACCAAAGCAAGCACAAGAGCACGCAAGTGAGGGTGCAATCTGAATTACATTCTTTATACAGGTCCAGCGGAATCAGATAGACTGGTAGCTCTTCAGATAAACTTCAAAATATTTAGTTTATTGTTGAAGATGTTATCTCCTGTAGGAAAAACGAAAAGGGGAATAATTTATCTGAGTGATAGACAAGAGACAGGAATGGTTACTTCAGTGATTAGGAGTTGCTTCCTGTCTAGGATAGGAAAATAATCCACTGCTATGGATTGCCAGCCTCAGGCTAGTCATGGTCCACACTGCACCTTCTCATTTAAATAGATTTCTCTAGCATAATGTGACAGGATCATCAAATACAGGAGAGATGACCAACTTTCCCATATGCTGGGTTATTATCCTTATGGGCTGGAATTTTTAAGCCCATCTCTTGAAGACACAAACTGTGTCACAGGGGGCATGGCAAGGGAGAGAGTGATAAAAGCATGAACTAGTACTTAACAAACTTGTATTTTATTTCCAGTTATTCTATGGGCCTGCATAGACACCATGTCCTTGGTTTCCCAGCCTTTAAAATGAATATAATAAAATTGCCTCTCTTGGAGATCTCCTCCAAGATCAGTTCAGTAAAAGAATTATTAGGATGTAATATTACCTGCAACACAGGGATCCCAGTCATATGCTTAATATATGTACACTCATATACAGCTGAGACTGAGCAGTAAGATGTCTAAGTGCAAACATCTGTTGTAATTTTAAATGTCCTGGAGTACCCTATATGGTCTTCAGCCTCAGCTTCACAGATCTAAGATCCTATGTTGCACTAGACCATTCAGAAGCCTTATATAGCCCGAGGAATCTAAAAACGCACTAGATCCCTATGTTTAAGTGCCTCCAGCTCACTATTTTCAGCCACCATTACACTTCATTCAAGTTCATTTTAGAAAGAAGTCCCTGTTAATACTTCATTTTTCTAATAACTGAAGTCCTTCTTAATTGGGAGATATTTCTACAAACAGAAGAGCAATGCATTAAGACAAAGGCAAACTATTATCTTTTCAGTTTATGTCTAGCTTCCATTGACGTTAGAGGCACCAATCTCTCTGCAGTTCGTGTACCAAGAGCAGGCTCTTCCAATGAAGTAATGTGTCAAAGTAGGTATCAGCTAGTGAAGAGGTATCACAATTTTAATTACAATCACACAAGTTTTGTTTATAAGTTCCTCTACCTCTATAATGAATTAATAGTTCAAGAAATGCAATCTGGTCAGAAAGTAACCACTAGTAAAGATGCTACTTTTACATTATTTGTCATTGCTTGTATAAGCACTTCATTGTTCTTTCAATGTAGTTTAACACATTTCTAATATGAGAAAACAAAATAGTCATAGAATCATAGAATCGTTACAGTTGGAGAAGACCAAGGATCAAGTCCAACTGTTATCTAACTCTACCATATCCACTTCTAAACCATGTCACCAAGCACCATATCTAGACGGCTTTTAAATACATCCAAGGATGGTGATTCCACCACTGCCCTGGGCAGCCTGCCTGTCCTAAATTATGTGCATTGATGAAGAAACTTGGGAAGACAGACAAAAAGCCAGTCTGAGGTTGTACAAGAGAGAGTGTGTGTGTGTGTGTGTGTGTACATCTAGAAACTTCACCAAGGAGATTACACTTGGAATTTCACTCTGTTTGTAATGAAGCAGTTATTCACAGATAGGGAAACATTCCACTTCAATATAACCCTCCCTCAACAGCTAGTATAAGTACCATAAGAAAAAGAAAAGAGAAATACTCTACTATCTACACCTTTTTATTTTCTCCCAAAGACTATTAGAGGAGGCTTTTTGCAGTTTATTTTGTTTATCTGTATTAAAGTGCATTTAAATATCAAGACAAAATAACTCTATTTTCTTCAGTCTTGTTTTTCCAGGGATATTTATCACCAACAGCACTTTTGCACATGTATGCAGGAGTCACATATTTTTGTGAGTCAGAGCAATAAGACAGTGGTAAAACTCCATCTGGTAATCAAGTGAAAGTTCATTTTTGTGTTTCTGTTATCATTAAATGTTACTCAAGATTCTCATTACACTTGTCATCCTAGTGCAAGGTTAATTAGAGTTAATAAATGCTGTACTGATCCAAAAGGAAGAAAGGGCAAAGAAAGAGAAACATGCTAATTATTAACCATCCAAAATAAAGAAATCTGACACAGGGCATGCTGTGCAGATGGACCAATCTTGAGCTGAAGATAGAAAAAATGTGTTAGAAAAATTATACTTCTTTTCAGTTTTGATTTTAAAAGACATATGCATGGCTCAATGGCTAATTTAAAAAAAAAATAATAATATAATGGTTTCAGTACAGGACACAGGAGCCTTTAATCCATTATTGACCTGCTTGGCAACTTTTAGCTAGAAAATTCATTTTTACGCTCCTTGATTTGCTTGTCTGTGGAACAGAAATAATTATTTTTATCTACAATGTAAGACCTCTTAAAGTCTCTGGAACTTCCATGAGAACTAGATACCATTTTGATTCCCATCTGCTAAGGCACCACAAGAAAGCTAGTGGAAAAAAGAGCTGAGACAGAAGCATTATATTGTGATAGTATTAACAAGAATTGCTGTTTTGAGGGTTATGTTGTTGTTTGTTGGGTTTTTTTTTGAGGGGAGAAGATGGGTGGGTTAGTTGGTTGAGGTTTTTTAAACAGTGTTTGATATCCTATTAATAAGGAATATTACTTGTATTAAGCACTTCGTATGTTCAACATGTTTCAGTCATTTTACTAAGAGGTTGTCCAAAGATCCTTGAGTATTCAAAAGTACTCAAGAAGTGGTTTACTTTTAGGAAAAAAAGGAAGAACAGATTAAAGGAGTTTTCTTAAAATCCATAAAATAAGTTTTGAATTAATTACTCCTTAATCCTGCTCTATTCCAGAAGTGGGAGTGCTATTATCTTTTTTTAACATCACCAAATTTTGTGCTAGACCAGGAGAAAAATACAAAGTCTTCTTTGCTCTGTCAATACATTATACTATTACCCTCCTGATATTTTTGTTTCAAGGCAAAATTTTAGTTAAAAGTTCCGTGCAAATGGCCCTGAAAATTCAAGGAAAAAGATTTTTTAAATACCTGCAATCATAACCACTGCTTGTATTTCTAGATGAATGAACATACATTTAAAAATAGGTGTCTCTGTTTAGGGCTCAGGGCAAGCCCAGGGAGCAGGATTTTCTCTCTATTGTCCCCCACCCTCCCAGGGGAGAATTAAAAAGAAAAAGGGAATAGAGAAAAGATGCTTCACACAAGGTTGGAAGTTAAGACTGTAACAAGTTTAATGAAAAACAACAGGGGAAAGGAAAATTAAATTAAAGGAATTAATAAGGGACAAAGGATATTTAACCATATACAAAACCCAATCCCAGTAGTCTCGAGTGGAAGTGTCCGAGCAGTGCCTCGTGGCCGCTGCGACTCCTCACCAGGGACTGCAGTGGTGCTGAGGAGTGGATGGTGGTCAATGCTGCCGGGCACATGGAGGTAGCACTAGCCATCCTGAGACACAACAGGAAGCCAGGAAAATCCTGTGAAAATCTCAGGCCTCCTCGGTTTTTTATAGACTGTGGCCAGAAAGGGGAGGGAACAGTACTGTTCTCGGACCTCCCAGGGTCCTACAGATACCACCTGTGCTTCCCTTTCTGGCTGTTAACCCTTAAACCATAACAAAAGGAATCATCTTAGAACCTCAAATTAAACTTGTAAGAGCCACTGACAACACATAGATTTGTTATCCTCTCTCTAACACTATTAACATAGGTAGATGTCCATATGTGGCACAATTGTTTAGCTGTGGGACAACTCCACATGCTCTGTTCTTTGCAAGTTCCTAATTTAGAGTTACAGCACATCAATAATACTCATCTGTCATCAGACATATTTTCCTCTTTGCTTTTTTTCTTTTTTAGACAAAATTTACTTGATCATATCTGTCTTGCCTCATAACACTCAAATATGACAAATATACATTTACACTTTAAGTAATGGTTTGAGATTGTCAGCAAGATATGCAATTCTGACAGTTTGTGCCTCTGTGACCCTCTTTAGGGAACATATTTCAACTTGCATAAGCAACTTGAAGTAGAATTTTATTTATTGTTTGTGATCTTGTGTTTTAGAAGAAACAGAAAGAAATAAGAAAGACTGCCATTGTGAGATGCAACTAATGTTTTAATTTGTGATATTCACAATACTCTAAATCACATGCACAAAGACCTTGAACTTCATGCAGTGTCACTTTTTTTTTAAAGTAATTGGAAATCCAAACATACAGGAAGATTTCAAAAATCATAGGAACCTGTAGCAGAGCCTCCAGTCTTAATCAGTTGCCAAACCTCCTACAGACTGCATGCAAGAGTGAGAGATGCCTCAGATTATCATTCATATAACATTTTATCTTTGTATAAAATATAATTTGGTAATAATTCTGCCTATTAGTCATAGCAAAAGAACACATTTTAGTATAAACCTTCTCCTTGGAGGCAACACACACTTCTCCTTTCTATCATACCAAACTTCAGGAACTTAGTCTTCTGAGTCAAGGCTACTTCCAGTCAGTGCTTTCCTTGCCATACCCTTCCCACACACACGATTATCTCGCACTCACAGATGAGATCTCATTAACTTGCCTCATCCCCACAATGTCAGTCTCTTATATACACTTTTAAAATTTTCCCACATAAATATTAATGCTGAATTCCTTGTTAAGACTCACATGGAACAGAAACACCCCGTAAGCATCTTCAAAAATATTTCATGACCCATCTCCCTTTCTGAGATGTCTACTATTAAGTTTACTGCTACTTTTGCTGATCAAAAGCAGCTTCATCTTGTTGCTTTCCTTCCTCTACTTATTACTTTTTGTCTTACAGCAGGACCATCAACTCCGAGGCAGAAATTGCCTTTTTGTTCTGTGTTTTGTCCAGCACATAGATAACTATAAGATGCTAAGATCATGCATAAGAAATTATTTCTTACAGTCTGCTGAGACACAAATGTCTAAGATGCCAGATTGGAGAGCTACTTGCATGGAGTTAAAACATGCCCGAGTCATGCTTGGCATTATAACACCACTAGTTCTGTTCTTTCAGTCTTTAACTGCAAAAAATTGAAGTTAGTTTCAGATTATATTTAAACTTTTTCAGATTGTATTTAAGCTTTTATATAGCAAAAATCTCTTTTCATTTGTAATAAAACAGCATACTTCCAAATTTTAGGGTTTTTATTTTTCCTGTCCATATTTTGAAATCAACTTTTATCTAAGAATTTGTTATTTGCCACATCCCGCAGAGAAGTTAACAGATGCATGGAGTTTAATTAAATATCAGGCAGCAGCCAAAACCTCGCTCAGAATTTTGGTAACAAGCTATGAAGCAATTTACTTCAGGTAATTGGGAGATATTTGGCTCCAGACTTCTGTCTAAAAGCCACATGGCTGATGTGAAATGAGCTAATCGGTGACTTGAATCCAATGGCTCGATACCCTGTCCCATCAGCCCCTTTGCTGCCTCAGTATAAAGAATAGATATGAGCAGGAACTAAGCACGTTATAAACGTCCCTTCCAGCTGGGTAGGAAAGAGGCAATCTGATTGCTGGAGGTCCTGATGGCAGCAGCTCAGTCCAAGATCTCCTTCTAAATTTGGAAGTACTCATCATCTGTGGAGGTTGGATAATAGAGTTAGGTTGTTTAATTTCAAAGAAGACAGAGCATTAACCACTTTTCCCAGTGTGCTAACCTTATTTCAAGGAGCAGACATGGATAAAATATGTAGAATAATACATAACTTACTGACAAATAATAATACAGATCACTGTAGTGGCAGTTCATTTATGCTGTATTGCAAATAGTTGAAAACACAGTAAAGATGAAAATGAGTCAAATAATCCCCATTAAACTAATTTTATTTAAGTCCGTCGTAGAACTTCAATAACAAATGGCCTTTAATAATACATTTAAACATTCAGGCAGTTTATTCTAGGATTTCAGTCTCTTCTTACTGGGTTCTTTTGACATCTTTCCGACATTGACAGACAAACTTTGTCAACTGCCTAAAGTCAAATGTATTAGAGAAAACGGCATCTGAAACCCTTATAATTCTACTGCACACTCAGCCAAGACCAGTTCAACTGAAAACTCCTAACTCCTGCACCTAGCATGCTGCAAAGTAGATATAAACCACATGCACCAGTGGATCTTGTAAGCTTCTGTGATGCAGCTCAACCACTTTCTCACCAAACATCAGCACATCAGATTCTAAGATTACCCTTAAAACAACTTGCTTAACTTGAAAAATAATTAATTACCAAATTTGCTGACTTTAACAAAAATAACATATTAGGAATAACTAAGGTGGCTGTAGATGGCTAAAAGTAATCACCAATAGGATATTATATATTACAAAAACCTCCTGAATGTTTTGTTATTTTTAAACACACTAGTTGCTCGATTAAAAAAATATACTGGAGACAAAAATATATTCATATGAACAATAAGATTTATGTGATGGGATGATACAGTCAAATGCTTCAAATTCCTTCTAATAATGTGTAATCATGCCAGCTCCCACATACTGTCCATCATCCTGAAATCTACAGTTTATCAGGAACTTCCGTTCTCATAAGTTCAAAGTATCACAAGCAAGACGAATATAGGTACCTTATTATGAACAATTTCAAATTATAAATAAAAACTTAGTTCTCAAGTTTCTCATACATATGAATTTGTTAAATGAAAAGAAGAAAATACCAAATGTGTTATTTTCAGCATACTTGGGGGAAAAAAATAAAATTACTAAAATTCTCTTTGCTGTAATTGTAAGTGGTTTGAGTTTTCCTTAACTTCTGCAATTGAGTAGGGTTTGGATTCGATGTAGATTATTACTGCCTCTGGGAGATACAGCTATTATGTAAAGATGTTACATCAACTCCTACATAAAAAGTACAAATGTATGTAGCTCACAAAAACGACTTTGTTCGGTATAAATAAAAAGGTAGGACATAAATTAGTAACAATCCCACCCTACAGTTCTGCAGGTTCATGAAACAGTTGTGTGACTCAAGAGTACAAAATTGGGTTTAGTTAAAAATTGACCCAAAGAGGTGCAGAAAAGACAAGGAAAAGAATAAAGATCTAAGTACTGCCAAACTTAGAAAAAACACACCTCTGATGTAATTAATTCAAGATGAATGTGGTTAAACCAGACCTTTAGTGTAATGTTCCAAAGGAACCTAAAATGGCTTTCTTCTAATCATGACATGAAAATGTATTTTCAGCACCAGAACAGATTAATCTTTGGGGTTTTTACCCTCCAATGGACTTTTTGCTTGTTATTTGTGTATTTGGTTTCCACCTCAATTATATTGTATATATTATATATATAAAACAAAGAAAAAAATGAAAAATAAAGAAGACTTCAGAAGTTGAAAATTCTTAATTGTTTACATATCAAAAAAACTCCTAAAAATTGAAATCCTAAAGGCCAAGGAAATATTATTTTAAGCAAATTATGACAAAAATGTTCTTTTGCCCAGTTATACTACATTTTAGATGAGGATTAAACTGTATCTGACAGTGATCATTAAGAAAAGAAAATAATTACATTAGGACACAAGGACAGAAGAATTTTCTTTCTTCTTCACTAGCTGGAAAGAAAAGATGTTGAAGAGCCACTGACACTATCAGTTTTCTCCAAGAATCAGAGTGAGATGACAATCAACACACTCCTGGGTTGCTCTGTCATATGCAATGTTTATTTCACAAACAAAGGGAAAAATACACGTTATTTTCTGCATCATACTTTTGCTTGGAACTCATTCAAACATCTGCTTAAACTCACTGATCATTTGAGCATCTCAGTTTATAAATTCTTTAGAAATACTATAGCACAACATAATTCAGAATAACACTCACGAGAGATTATCCTTTTTTCTCGGGAGTAACTTTGTCAAGATTCTTCCAAAAAGATTCAGGAAAATGTTAAATAATTTTGTAGTACAGGGAGATGAGGAAAAACTTTAAAACAAAGCAAATAAAAATATCAAAACCCAACAAGAATGCCCACTCTGCTTCAAAATAAAAGCTTACACTAACTTGTTTGTATCAGGAACCTGTCACAGGAATGTCTTGTGATTCTCTTGAGTACTTTCTTAAGAATAAAAGGGGATTTATCTGAAAAATATCAAGTATATTTATAGATGTCTCTCCTATTCCTTATTCACTTGACAACATCTGAAACTAAAGCAGTACTCTGGCTCCCAGCTCTCAGTAGTTTTCACGCCCATTACCAAAATGGAGCTACACCACACTTGGCAAAAAAGGCACGTCAACAAGCTGGTAAATTGTTTAAAGTTAAGGACTGGGGTAGATCCAAGAATCTTGGTTAACCCTGCAAAACCAATGTAGGTGGGTGAAACTGAGGTCAATACAGTGGCCAGATTTAGACTTTCACTTTCCAGGAACTGGCATCAAATATTTTTCCAGGCTGCAACACAAGTTATTTACACTATTACTCCCATTTCTGCCCATTGTTATGCTGGTTTCCTATGGCAGGGATGTCCTTCTGAATCACAGATGGGGCATGTTGGATTTAAAACACCATTAGCCCCAGCGTTACAATCTTTTTATAAATTCTTTTCCACAACAGCTTATTCTGACTCATGTAAGGATGATGCCAGGTTAGTTCTAGCAGCTAGGTGCCAGTTTGTTAGGCTATAGGAAGATCCCAGAAGAGATACAATTCCACAGCAATTAGCTCCTTTCTGTAAATGATTAAAAGCAACTCTTCAAATGCCTTAACAAAGTAGCCTCAAAGCAGCACTGTTAGAAAAGCTACTTACCCCTCCCTTTCTGCAGCTCTGAGATTAGTATTATCACAGAATTAAATCAAAGTTTAATGAATCCCAAGTGCCCCACTTTCTACTCACTGAAATGCTTAAGTCACATCTCATTCATTCGTGAAAACTCCAGTTTTGAGCTAATGGGTTTTGGTATTGCTAATCATTACTTCATTTTGTATCACATCCCTGAAAACTTTTTGGACAAAACAAAATCAAGGCCTACTATGGAAAATTCAACTTATTTCCTTAATCACCATCAGTTCTAGAAGTTTCCCAATGAAATGCAGCAGTTCACAAACATGCCTGGGATTTTATAAATTGCAGATATTATATACCTAATTGAGAACAAAAGCTTGTAGACATGTGACTTCTTTTCATTCTGAAAGATGCTAACATAAAGTTGACAAATACCACAGAAATAGGTGATTACTGGCATTCTTTCAAATAGTAGTGAAATAAAAAAAAATGAAATTGAGTTTTTCCTCTCACAGAAGACATCCTTACAAAATTTATCTATTTCAGAAGGGAGAAATCTATCAGTTTATCTTTTATCAAGATAAGTATACCAGAAACTGTTATTTGAAAACTGTAAATGTTAAATTCAATAAGGAAAAAACAGTACTTCTTGGACTGTGATATCTTTGTTTTCCTCATATATGCTGTTTCTCTCACATAAGATATGCAGAAGGCAGTCTGCTTGCATTTTGAAGAGTATTGACATAATTGAAAGATGTTTTAAGTTTACTACACTACAGTAAGACTTAAGATTATGCTAAAAGTTTCTAAGTGCTTCAGAAATATGTAGCATTTAAGGTTGTGCCACCACTAATTAGGAAATATATTCATTAAATTGATAACTGAACAAAGTGGTTAACATCAAAAGAAACCAAATAGAAAATGAGAGACAAAGAAAATTAACAGTTTCAATGAAATTTCAAATCAGAAGAACATAAAAGAGGAAGAAAAATCTTTTCATGTTCCTCAGTAAACAAAAGAAGGCTTGAATGTAAAAGTGAAGTAAACTAGAAAAGTACTATAATAAACTGTTATAAACTATAATAAGCTTTCCAAATTACTGATTTTAACTGAAATAAACAGGTAAAATTATTCCACAGTCTTCTCTTCCTTCAAATATTTCTGGATTAAACATCTAAGTACCTTTTTTCCTCCTCATGCAGAACATGTTCAAGTTCGCTCACACGCTGGGCATAGACATGTACATTACTACAGTCTTGTTTCTCCTGCTGTAGTCTAACATATGCCAGAGACATTTAATATAGAAATACATCCTCTTTGTCTCTCATTTTCCCAAATATTTTGTCTTTTGAGTATGATTGACAAGCCTTAAGCTATTCTTTCTTTCAAATTGCATACTCTCATATTTTTTTACAGTCTGAGCCAACGTGTGTGTGTGCTACCTCTACCAAAACAGTAAAAATCAAAAATCCTCCCAATAATTATATATAACACGTGCTTGAAGATGGAGGCTATAGACAATGAGGCCAACTCCTGTCATGGCCTTTTAACTCAGACTCCAGGTAGTAAAGTCAACCAGACACAAGTGTACCCAGCTCCTACCTGTACACTCACTGGGCAGTACCTAGTTGCAAAACAGTTCTATAATATACTAACATATTTGATAGTGATCTCTTCTGCACTACTGCATGAGTATATTTCCCCTGAACCAAGTTTTAGTTAAAACAGAATTAGTCTTTCTGAACTAATGCAGAAGTAAATGTAAGATCAAAATCAGGTCATAAAGAAATCTTTCATAGGATAAGCATTATAGGAAATAGATTTCCAGCCTTAGGTAAATTGTTGTTTATTACTTTAATATGGTATAATAATAATAATGCAGAGTTTAAAAAATTACATTCTTTTTCAAACTTTTGAAATACACACTCTTTAATTGGGTTCGAGCCTATTTCAACCTCTAAAGAAAATCTTTAACCCAAATTAATACAAATTGTCTTGCAGAACTGTTGTTTCTAAGCCCCTGCTTCTAAAAAGTACAAAAGTCATGGCCTTTGTTTCAGTATTGTGTGACCTTGCTGCCCTAGAAAGCAATATTGAATTAGTAATGCTAAAATAAGTATTTTTAAAATTACTAACATTACATTGGTGGGAGGTTGGACTACATGATCTTTAAGGTCCCTTCCAACCCAAATTATTCTATGATTCTACATGAAACAAACTTTTCCCTCCTCTTATATTTTTGAATGTTTCATATTGTTATTCTCTTAAGACACACTGGCTAAAGAGATTCAACCCATTCTGTCACGTAAGACATCAGCAAGCTTGGAACCACTCCCACTGGATCTGTTTTATCAGGCTTCCTTTTGGTGCCAACCTCCATTATGCAAAGCATCTCTTTTAACATTCGGCATTCGTTGACCTGGTTTCTACAGTACTGCAACACTTATCCATCAGTTAAAATAATAAAAAAGCAATGATGTTAAGAACTGCAAAATTCCAAAACCATAGTCTTTTTAAAATGTTGTCCCCTTGACTACCAACTATATCATAGATACTTAAGTCCACATATTAACCACTCTGTTAAAAATTATCACAGCATTATTTCTATGCCCAAGCTCTCAAAGAGAGGATCATAGCATGAAGCAGAAAACAGTCTAGCCGGACAGCTGGGGAGGCTTTTTGTTGGTATATCTACATGTTGTGAGCCAGTGGCAGTAAGGTACAGTGTTTCTAACTTTCAATCTTCAAATCCCCCACTATGCAATACTGGAAAAGAGGCTTTCTTCCTGTGCCATAGTGTCGCAAGGTGAAGAATGAAAAGTAGCAGGTTTTCCCCTGAAAGCACTACACAAATGTAGTAGGTCAGATATTTAAAAGAAAGAAAAGCAGATTATTTTTTGCACAAACAGTTACAATATGGAACTTCTTTCTATATAATGCTGTGGATTCATAGCCTTGTAAATGCTGTGCATTTACGAGAACTGAAAGATTGAGTGAAAAAATGCACAGAAAAGATACTTATTGAGGAGAGCACTACTTCTCCTTGAAGTCCTTAAGCCACCAGTTTTGAAGGTTGCCTTACCAGTACATTCCTTACTAGTGTATCCTGCTGGCCATTGCCAGAAAGAGATGTTGGTCTTTTCCTGACCCTGTTCAATTCAGCTATAAAAATATTTATTAGCATCAAGAAAATATTTATTAATCTTGTTACTCTGCACACCCTAGTAACCCAAAGGCTGGGTGCACAACTTTAAGACATCTAAGCCGCTGAATATATTTCTCCCTAAAAATGAATTTATTTCAAGCTGGTTAGGATAGGTCCTACAGTTTTGTATTACAGTAAAAATATATCTTGATGTCAAAATAAGACTTGCTTCTATAGAAAAGTCACAGCTAGAAAATAATTTTAATGCATTAATGGTAAATATTTTCTTTGAGCAACTACATATAAATATTCTGAATGTTTATCTACTTGCATTTTTATCTTAATCTATACATTTATACACTGGATGCTCTGGTCCTGTGTATGATACATACACATGCTTCCTGGCTTTTATGTAAAATACGGATCACAATTATATTTAACAATTTTTTTAAAGTTTCAGGTACTGAAATAACAATAAATTTCATGTTACTGAAATAATTGCAAATAGCTTTTTAGCATATTGGCAATTAGAAATAGCAAACAAACTCAAATCTCACTTGTTCAGCACCACCTGGACTGGGTAACGAAGAAAGCTCTTCCCCAGAGCCCAGTGTCTGCCTGACTTTCAGCACATGGCACTTGGAAAGAACAGAGATGAGAACGGGAGATGAAATGGTGGCAAAATAAATTTAATCAAGAAGCACAACTCTCAATTTGCCAAAAAACCAATAACTTCAACATAGATATGGTCCAAGTGTTTATTTTACTATAATACCACTATTTGCAGATTGTGGAACAGATTTTTAGTATTGCGTTAATGCAACTAATAGTCTCTAAATCAGATTTTCTTCCATTTTACTGATACAGAATATCACTTACTGAAGTATATTTAACACTTCCTTCTATTCTTCCAATTTCCACTTCAATTTGTCCATTAATTTGTAATCTATAATCATTGACATGATATATTATAGCAAGGATACAGCTTTTGACCTCAAAATTATAGTAATTACTTCCAGATAATGATTTATGGTTACAGTTTAGATAGACAAGACACAGATAGTTTAATTTTGCAGCACTTCCTAATTCTTTCTATTAAAAATGAGCTACAATGAGATGAAAAAAACCTTACATCTAAACTGAAAACTACTTTATTTGGAGAAGGTGAGAGTTTTAATGGTGAACATTCTGACTATAATCAATGTATACAGAAATAGTATAGATGGACTAATGAAACTGAGTTATCTACTAGGAGGAAAAAAGTCCATTCTAATCTATCATTTACCTTTTATCATTTACCTCTATTGATTCTTATGAAATCATCTTAACATCCAGACATCTTACATATGCCTGATTAGCAAATTTATAGCAGGAGACATACTTATTAAGAAGTAAGAGATAATGAAAGTAGATACGAAAAGATAAATCAAATTGCATATCTGACTGCAGAATATCTTTTTCTGAAAGACTGCCACAAGGATAACTTTTTATATTGTCACTGCCTGAATTAAATTAAGTTTTGATTTATTTAAATGTGCAATGCTATTAAGAAAATTGTTTTTTAAGTATCCTAATTCCTCAGATTGAAACAATTGTAATTTTTATTGTGATATGAAGAAAGTAACTCTGTAATTAGATCTGACACTAGAAAGCTGAATATAGTGTGATGTTTTAATTTATTTGAAATTTAAATAGATAAATATGGGTTGATATCAAGTCCTTCCTTTTCATTTACCTCTTCACTACAAACACGGAAGCCATTCTTTTTTCATAAGGCTTTACTGACCTAAATTCAGTCTTCCAGGAATTACATGAAATGTGACAACTAAAGATCAGAGTCTCATGGACTATATACAGTGTTAGTGGTTATGTACCATTTCCTTCAGGAAGAGAAGTTTTTATTACATGTGGAAGATGTAAAAAGATGCCCTGGACTGTCCTCACAAGTGCAGCATGTCCAGTTGTCATCCACAGAGAAGTCAGGTTTTTGGGAATTGCAGGGAAAACAAGTCTATTTCTAAGACTGAAGATGGATCCGAGTCATGGATAGTTGTATAAGTAGAGGTGAAATAGGGAAACTCTTCCTTCTCAGAAATGTCATGGAGTCTCCCAAAGTTAGCAAGGGAGCAAATAAATACTGACTTTAAAGTGAACCACTAAGGAATGCAGCTCTGACAGAATCTTTTAGCACTTTTATCAGACCTTCCTGTGAAGCATTGCCTACATCAAATGAAAAAAAAAAAAAAGTTTTACTCTATCCCACTTATTTCTACTCAACAAAAAAAAAAATAACCTTCAGTAAGCCTAAGGACAAAACAAGTTTCCTCTAGAAGTTACTCTTTCTCCTAATATTGTGAGTACAAAGTATGCCTAAGGAACGCCAGTTAACTTCTTATGTTGAGAGAGTTTTTAAAAGATGAGGGAATACTAGAGGAAATAATCCAGAAAACATTAGTGAGATCAAAATTGGGTGTTATTGTTCATCATTTGGAACATATATTTTCCCTTATTTGTTCATTTTTTTTTCCTTCTGTTTGTGATACGAGACTCATGATCTAAGATACTTTTATGTAGAAACAAGGATATTCAAAGCACAAGCAATCAGGGACTCTACCTAATTGAAAGAATAAAACTTAACAGAGTTTTAAAAGACAATGAATTAGTATCGTGAACTAATTATTTGATGCAGAGGACATCTGATTTTTCAGTTTCTATTTTAAAAAAACAAACTACTTAGAGCAAAACCTGAAAATATTAATAAAGGTAGCTTTAAGAGTCCTTTGCCTCTTAAATACTCTGACAATCATGTAACCAGCTCTGCACTTCACCCCTGAAGAAAAAGCTGCCAAGTGCTCTGTGGTTATTTTCCCATACTCTCCCATAACAAGTGGTGGGATGAGTGTGGTCAATACGAGTGTGTACAATACCATCTCGAACCTTTGGAATCTGTCTTTAGAGAAGATAACTACCATAAAAGGAAAGACACTGTTGACAGATAGACTTTTTTTTGTTTGTTTTAGGAGATGAAAATTGAGCAATGAAGGCAACAACCCGAGTGTTTTGGAATTAGCAGCAAGGCCAATGCAAAAGCACATGTACTATCAGCATCACATCAGTCAGTGAATCTTGCCTCTTGTTCTTCGACCATGACAGAGCTTTGAGGAATACTGGTAAGCAAGTTTGCTGTTGCACATCAGCAAATCAATGTTGATTTCAAAGGTATGCTAGTTAAGGGATTTCCATCCCGTTTCTCTCCAAGATGTCATTTTCACTCTCTATATAAACTAGCATATACAGTCACCCGTGCACATTCCCAAATCAGCCAGAGGGTATTGTTAATGTAGCATGAGCGAAAGACTACCAAAAGACTGCTAGAAATGACAAACTACATCTACCATATGAACTAATCTTCGCTGCTTTCCATTACTCCAAGACAGGAAAGAAGCAAGTTAGAGTTGCTCCCAGATACAGGAGTGTTGGCAGTGAGGGACCCCTAGCTTGGTACCTGCTTCATACAAGCCAAATAGTTTCCCCACAGAAATCTTTCCACTCTTTTCTCGAAGATAAGCAGATCTGCAGAGTTACTTGATTCAAACTATTACTCAGTTCTCGCTGAGAACTCGCCAACTAATCATCCACCATCAAATATTTATCTAATGAACTTTATTAGGGAGCAGGATCTGGAAAAAAATTGCTTTGATGTCCGAGATCCAAAAATAATTTATTCACATAGTTAAGATTGAAACACTTCAAGTATAATATTAAAAAGAAAAAAACCAAACAACTCTGACATGGCATCTGCAGATTAAATAGCTTAAGTCCCGTTACTCAGGACTGGGGAGGGCAAGAAGTATCAGTAAAGAGGAAGAGGAGACAACTAACTTATTTCCATATAGGGACTTGGATCACAGCAAAACATACCTGGTGAAGATGTTCAGAACAGCAATGGAAGAAGTGAGTGCACTTGCCTGCATTTATGTCCTCAGATACCAGGCAACCTTTGCAGAGCCCAGCACACACTTGCTCATCAATTGTTCCTGAGAGGAGAAAGCTGGGAGGTGAGGACTTCCAGGTGGAAGTCCATGACATAAATATGATCCCTAGATATATGATCCTTCCATCATTTGAGGAAAAAGATCACACCTTTTTCAGTTGCCACTGAGCATTAAGCTGATACTTTTATCAAGGAGATGTCATTTTGTGAGCCCAATTAAAAGGTAAAAATTAAAGGTAAGAACAGGGATAGGGTTTCTGCAGTGGATGGGCACATCAGTGGGGTCCAGCACGATCTAATGCTAGTCCTGTGCTGTTCAACACATAGAGACAATGCAGAAAGCAGAAGATCAGTAAAGTCATAAAGCAGGTTGACAATAAAGCAGGTTGATATTAACACAAACCAAAATTGCTTACAAGAGTTAAAGAAGGCTGCCATGATGTCTATTCTCAAATATGAAGCCGTCCCTATTCTATGGGGAGAATATCCCTCAGTGCTTATTGTTCAAATACCTTTTCACTCGAGTATTATCTACCAATATCAGTCAGACACAGTTTAGTGAGTCAGTGGTTTGACTCTAGATGCACACTGCTGTGTTCAGCTGCAATTAAGATAATCTACCAGAGACCTTCTCCCTTCAGGACAGCTACAAGCTAATACATTTTTTTTTCCACTCTGCTCAGAGTCCTTCCCTCCTTAAAACAATATCTGGATTTGTATGGGAAAAATATTCTTTGCTGATTACAAACAACCTTCCTGATCCAGAGCTTTTCAGACAAGCAGCTCTACCACACAGCCATAGAAAGCTTTCCTCACCTCCTCTCATCTCGGCAGCAAACTATCTTTAGTAGTTTTGACACTGATACATGGAAATCTGACCTTATTTGACAAAGATATTAAGTTTGATTCAGTGAAGGCTTAATTAAGAGGGCATGTTGGATCCATAAGATCATACTAGCTTTTCTCCTTTTTTTTGATGGCACTAAAAAGAAGGAGAAATTCCTTTGTGCATATGCTTACTTTTACAATTTCACATACAGAATCAGTAAATGTATTAAACATGGAACTAAATAAATTTAATTTAGATCCTCTATTAACTAAAACTATTCTGTTGATTACAGTAAAACCCTGAAACACACACATTTAGTATGCTAATAATCAGTAATTGTTTTTAAGGTGACCACAACTTTCAAATATGGACTTAAGCAGTGCTCATTTACACATACTATGTATACAGAAATTGCTATTTACATGCATACAAACACTTATTTTTTCAAATGAAACACCTATGTAAAAGCAGATTTTGAGGATGTAATTCTTGCCTCCCTGCCACAGAGGAGGTGTCAGCAGAGCTCTTAGAGTCTCTGCGTTTTGAAAGATCTTCAAGGCTTTTAGAGCAAT
Source organism: Mesitornis unicolor (assembly GCF_000695765.1). Lineage (NCBI taxonomy): Eukaryota > Metazoa > Chordata > Aves > Mesitornithiformes > Mesitornithidae > Mesitornis > Mesitornis unicolor. The sequence continues at coordinate 20,574 of NW_010183482.1, forward strand.
ATTTTGAGTCATTTTACCTAATGGCAAAGCATGAAATAAAGAACTAGTTTTGTAGGAAGTGAGGGTATATAAGAGCTTTTCAATTCATGATCTCTCCTGTGACTCACTGCTCTCAATCCATCCAAACAGATGATCATCAGGAGTCATACTCCACTGTGAGACTTTTCTATAATCTGACATGTCTCAGTCTGGGAAGGTTACATTTGCTATTCAATCTACCCTTTTAAGTCTCATTTTATTACTTGGATCAATTGCAACAAGGCCTTACAATTCTTCTCCCTCCAGAACTTCAGGTTTTGTTTCCCTAC
>NW_010183482.1:20912-28327 GCF_000695765.1 Mesitornis unicolor
TCGTCTTTCTGGAGATGTTGTAGAAGACCTCCACTTGGTACAGATTGCCAGAATCCCATTGATTTCAGCAGAGATCTAGCAGTTCGTATCAGTGGAATATCTGCCCCAGTCTGTAACAACTAATTAAGACCATCACTGAAGCTACATGCTGAAAAACATATTTATTCCTCTAATCCACCATACAAGAATAACATGAAACCACAGTCGTAAATTGTCCCAAGCTCTAAGTCCTGACATAAAACTTGAAATGCAGCAAGGTATGTAAGTCTGTATTTTAAATGTTTTTTCTTCACTTCCATCCTTTTTAAGAAATCTAAATTCTTCTTTGGAGCTCCTCACAATACAGTATCAACTGCACTTATCAGGCTGTTTTAATCCTTGTGCTTGATCATTAATCTCTACTGGAACCACAGAGTGTCCTTATTACATGAATAATGTAGTTTTACATTATATGTATCTCACACTGAAGGAATAACTAAGGATAATCAAGAGCAAAGGGAGAGGAAAAGCAACCTTAGAAAACTGTCACTCTTATTTGTAAAGGCACTTACAACAAATAAATTCAGAGAGTGTTAGGGACTAAAGACTAAGTTTTAAAGAGCCTTTTCCTTTCTCTTTAATCTTTCTTCTCCTTTTCTTTCTCTACCTTACTGAAGTCTGAACAGTGAAGCAATAACAAATTAAGCAGTCTCACTTAATTAAGCAAAGAGCATTTCAAGTTAAGTCATTTTGTAACACTATGGCCTTTATGGAAGCAAAGTAAAACATAGTTCTAATTCTCCCAATTTTGTCTACTTTCAACTGAGAAGAAAAATTACTAAGTAGATCAATTCACTTATGGTGAGCAATACACTGTCCAAATAGGAGAATTTTATAAAAGTATCCCCCTGCTGCAATGGACTTTAACAGGGTCTCTTGGGTACTTGAGTCACTTTCATATTGTGTATTCTATAACAAGAGCTACAAAAAATAAAGACACATTGCAGTTCCAAATTTGTTCCCCTCCCACCTACCACTGCTTTTTGGGGGTTATGACTTTGCAGTCCAACAAAAAAAAGTTAGAAGAAACACCCATGCTGGTGAAAAAGAGTTAAATTCAGCTGCTAAGCTGAAGGAGTAAGAAAAATCAGATTAAACAAGGCAGAGCAGGTTTTGAGTGTGTCTTAAGAGATGAAGCAATACAAGTAAAAACACTGGGCTGATGTTGACACTGACTAGAGTGAATTTAATTTAAAAATATATGAATCAGAAGTAGTTTCAAAATAAGAAAGTGCAACAAATCCCTTCAAATTAGCCAATTCTTTTTACCATCTATTAAACTAATTAGTCTTATTCTTCCACCATAAAAACTGTATTGAAAGACTTTATATCCTAAAGATTAAATTCTCAAGTGGAAGAACACATTAATACTCCAAAGACACTCCAGGGCATGTTTTATGAGGCCACTGAAGTATGGCTTGGGTAGATGAAGGCAGCTGGCAGTACCTACAGAGTATGCATTAGCAGCCCCACAAACCATGCCCTGGCCCATGCAGCTGCTTTGAGAATTACAGGCAAAAAAGTCAGCACTAGATGAGATCATGCAAAGCTCTGCATCAATCCTGTGCAGACACACATGTTAATTCTGAGGATGCACGTGAAACTAGAAGAAACTGCTAGGAAAAGAGTGGGTCTGTTACATTTTGTAATTGATCAAATTGACTAAAAAAACCCACACCTGTCAAATTACACATGTCATTTTCACTAACAGAAATGCAACACAGAGTGCCTGCTTACATTAACAGTTCCTGGCAACGTGACAGACTACAAACAGAGGCAGGAAGAATTAGAAGAGTTGTTGCTTCTAATCTAACATTACAGAAATTACACAAGATGACCTGAAGACATTTTACTTATATCTTTTCGATTTTTGTCCCTATTTTTATGTCAGCTTTCTCCCCCTTACCTCCTGTAAAAGAGAGTCTTTTTGCTCAGTCTGAGGGAGTACAATTAGTTGGCAGGGTGAAGTTTCTTTTCACTACCTCTAACTGAAATATCTACTTGTCAGAGTTGCTAAACCACAGGCAAAGAAACATCCTTGGGACAGTTGCTTGAGGCATCATTTTCCATTCAGCCTAAATCCCACTCTCAAGCAAAGCAGCTATAAGAGAAACTGACTATTGACATGCGACTCCAGATTATTGACAAAATAGCTCCCCTACCTTGTATAATCCACATTACCAGTGGGTTTCCCCTTGCAACATAGCATTCTGTAGAAATTATTGCTGGACACTTAAAAAAATAACTGCTATTCAGCTCCATTCTGTTTAGGAACATAATACATGGAATCCTTTCTTTTCCTGCATTTCCTGGCTACCATTTTGCAGGTTTCTACCCAGTATATTCTCTGCTTAGATGTTGATAGTTGTGTGATTCAAAAATAGTCCTATATTTCCAGTATCTTTACAAGTTACATGCTAACATGTTTTGCACCAGATGGCACCCTTTCAGGTATTTCTTTTTCCCACCCTCTACCTCAGTATTATACACTTTAATTGAACATAAGCTCATAAAGCTTCACTGTGGTCCAGTCTTGTCATCGTAACACAATTGGACAGCATGTAATCATCTCTAGCTGCAGATAGAAAAGTGTATTTTTTGTTGTTGTTGTCAAGGTTATTTGAGTGTGTGGTAGCACCAAAGAGTACAAATGAATAGAAAGGCTATGGAATGATTTAATCTGAGAGCAGATGCCTGCCTATAATGCAACTCGCCTATAACAATTTCTCAAGACAGCATTTTGAGTGGGAATGTAATGTTTGATGATCAGTGCTCTCATATGCCAAAGGCCAGGATCTAGAGATTTAATGTGGATGCACTTCTCAATTGGTAAGATGCCACTTACTGCAATAATAAAAGCTTTCACAACACCTCAGCACTAATTTGAAGAGGTGGTCCTGCAAATTTATTGTTAGCTGAAAATTTTCCTCTTAATCTACCTTAGAAAAGTAAAGTTAGACAACTGGAAAAAGTTTCCAAAGTTTCAGACACTGTTATTAGTGGTTTGAAAAAATATTGTATTGCTCATATTATTTCTGTAGGTTTCAGTTTTTGTGAATCTTATCAAAGGAGTTAAAAGATTGACAAAAACAACTTGTTCCCTTTCTGCCCTCCGCTTTCTCACTAGATAAAACACAGGGTCAAAACTACAAGTGTTGACTGTCCAACAATGGTGTTTCTACACTTACTGCTTTCAGAAGCAGTCGGCTTTATTGAAAGAAGCACATTTCTTTCCCATTTTACATTTGACTGTAGCTATCGATTGGAGAAGACAAAATCACAGCACACCTTGTGCTGGCAATCTGTGAGAAGCAGATGGAGAGAGGAAGACACCCCAACCTTTTACCCCCCGCTGATTCTTCCACTACCACCGTATCCCATCAAACTCACTGCTACTTCCTAGTGTTACTTCCACTCAGAACATGGCAATTTGTTCCCGGTAACAAAGGTGGTAAATGCATAGCCAGCTGATCTAACTGAAATAACTACCGTGGGGATACATGAGAAAGAAAAAAGGAAGCAAGGATTCCCAAACATTGGAAATAAATACACTTTCAGCCAGCTGCTGTTGCGTTTGAGTAAATCATCATTGGAGCTTTGTTCTGAAACGCTTCACCTCACTTATCTGTATTTTTTTTCCAAGTGCTACACAGTTTCTAAGGGACACATTATGTGTAGAGTTTGTTTTACTTGTATGCAAGATTTATTATCATCTTTGAGACAACTGATGTGCCTGGCACAAAGCCTTTCAATTATAAAATATTTTTTAAAAAAATCCAATCAAATCCAACTCCCATGATGGGACTGAGAGCGACCAAGGGGCAAGAGAGGGGAAACAAAGCGAGACTAGCAGACAATAATACTTAGCAGGGATCACCCTAGAAATAACCATGTTATCATGCACAGCAACATTGCAAAAGCAAACAAGGTACATGAAACACACTGGAAGCCTATTTACAGGTGTTGTACATAAACAGATACTGGAGAGAAACCAGAGACACAGCAATAGCAGAGATGTCTCATTAGCAGGTTTGAAGTTGTGTCCTGAGCCTTGTTTCCCTCCCTTATGGAGAAGGTAAATGGAGGAAGCGATTTTTAGATCCTTGCCAGTTTCCAACCTATTTTGTGCTGAGCCACAGTGCAGAAGATCCGTTTGCAGATTTTCCTAGCTAGGACTGATAACCATCAGTGTCTCAGGCAGAGTCACATAGGGGAAGCTGAGAAAGATATCCATTTGGGAAGCATCTAGCTGTCTACTCAGACACATAAAATGAGCAAAGCATGTAAGCTTATATTTCAGAGTCATATTGTCTTTCCTTAAATTCATTAATCTAGAAATTATTTGACCTGTCTACTTCAAGACAAGGAGTTTAAATACAAAACTAATTTTTACTTTGTTTCCATTAGCAAATTTCTGTTTCAGTCTACTGTGAAAGACATGTTTATGAGCAAAAAACTAATAAGAAAATTAAAATAATTATTAATAAATGTGAAAAAAGTAAGGCAGTGTGACAGTCCAAGCAAGACTGTGTGTAAAGACACATTGAGCAAGCGTAAGGATTCCACCCAAACAGTTTCAGGTTTCTTAAGTTTGCTTCCCATTAGAATTTAAAATAAAATGAAAAGAAAAGTAGGAAAATATGTTAAACAGATGTGCAAAATGCATGACAGGTGACATTGATGTGGTAAATAAAATATAATATCGTCAATTGCTACAGATTACTCATTCCAGGAATATATAATACAAAAAAAACAATTAATAAAACAGCAAAAAAACCCACCACATAACTCCAACAAACCTTTTCAGAATGATACTTCTTTTGTAAAAAATAATTAACAATGTGGACAGGAAGGAAGAGGTAGCCATCAAAGAAAGGTGAAGTCCAATCCATTATGGCTCTGAACTGATCGGTTTACCACTGCACCTTTTCTCGCATAGCAGCCAGTTAGTGAAATCACAGAATCGTTCAGTCTGAGAGGGGTTGGCTCGCCCAGACCTCTGCTCAGAGCAGGCCGGGTCAGAGCAGGCTGCTGAGGGCCATGCCCAGTCACACCTTGTTCGAAGGCCTCTAAGGATGGAGAGCCCACAGTTTGGCTGGGCAGCCTGTGTGCAGGTCACCAAAAGGCACAAGGAATGGAGGAAAGAGGGAAGAATGGGAAGAAGAGAGAACGAAAGAGAAGAAGAATGAAAGAGGGTCCAAATAATTTCCAAAGGCTAAGGAGTGGTTTGTTTTATGCAGTTGCAACCTGGTGATTTCTGTTTGCTCAGGCTACAGACAGGCTTAACCTCTGACAAAAGACGAACCACCTCTATGCAGACTAAAATACAGTTTTCCTTGCTTCAGTATACCTTTTTCTATAAAGTTTGCAATATTTTACATTTACCTTAACCTACTTGTGTTACAGTTCATTTTGTGGATGACAGACAATGTGGCACTTTTTTTCCTTGGTGATTTTTGAAATCAAGACATGGCAACAGCCTTATACTGCTTAGGGAAAAACATCTCCCATAGCCCAAAAATAGAAAAGTGGGTTCTCTAGCATTAATGTAGTCCAGGAGAAACCTTGCACCATAATGTCTTACCAATCTCCTCTTTATATGAAATCAGCAAGATAATGTAAAGAGAAGGCAGGAACTACAAAAAATATAAGAATTTGAAGGCTATGATAATGAAAGTGCTATGCTATTAGCTATTAGCTATGCTAATAAAGACAAGAAAAACAAGTCAGTGGTGGAAATGAAGTAAAACTGAAGAGAAAGTGGAGAAAGTACTTTGCATGGTTGTTCAGTCTGCAGTCACTCAGCACCTCCAGCTTATACCTGTACACAGACGCAAGATGACAAACTGAAAAGTGCACCGGTTAGGTCCTAACTAATACCAAACAGTAAAGCATATCCGCTCAGCAAATAAAAATACATAAACTCACTCTACCTAACTCTTTTTGACCTAAATTGGCTACAGACAAAAGTTGAAATTGAATTCAACATCTTGGTTTCTGTCATCAGGGTATATAATGGACACAGGCCCCTGTACAAAATTACCCAAAGCATCAGTGAAAACTGTCATAAATAGTTAACATACATCAGCGCTGAATCGCTCTCCACAATAAAGCCAAGGTTTATCCTTGGGCAGTGATATAATTTTGAGGAGGCTGGTGGCCAAAATCATAGGATAAACTCGCTCTGCAAATGAGAAAACCATTCCTCACAAAGCCTCTTTGGGTATGTTTTCTCTAACAAACACAAACAAGACGACACAGATCTCTTCAAAAGTCTGAAACAAGATACACTGCTGCACACACTTTCTCTCTGGGAAAAGAGTAAGATAACAAACAGTGACAGATGTTAAGCACACTTGGAAAGTCCTTGGATACTGTGGTGATGAATGACTGTAACAACCTCTTCAGGACAGAAGGGACGGTTTATTGTCTGAAGTACAAGATACCATTCTCCTTTGATAATGCTTGTGTGCTGCAATATCATACTGATGAAGTCACAATAGGGATATTATTTTTAAAACTTATTTTAAAAAAAGCTTTGAAAGAAAAGATGATTCATCATAACACTGAGGGCTTTATTTTGCATAGTTTAAAAAATGCATAATTGTGCTAACATACCTAATTGTCAAGTTACTCTTTTGGCAAGCTAACACACAAGCGGGTGCCAAACAGCAGGGAATACAAAATGGAGTGGAAAAACCGTTGAGATCTGATAGTGTTCTGCCTCCCATGAAAAGTGTTCTTCCATGAAAATACAGAATACACACATATGCATGTATTGTAACTAAGATACTGAAAAGTATTAATAAATCTATTTTTCATATTGCCTTTTTTTCCTCTGGAGTTACTATTGGAAAAAATAGGATAGCAGAATTTGTTTCGTAGTTTTATTTTTATATTGAACCAGATTTAGGAAACGTGGACCCAAAAACCTTGTTAGAGATGAGGAATTATGTATCGTCAAGATCTTCATTTAAGATTTATTGTTCTTTTATTTTTTCTGTTCTACATTACATATGTATGTGTGTGTTTTGCTTTTTTCTTGCAGATACAGAAGTTAGTGGCAGAGGCAAAATTTCTGCCTTTTTCAGAAGTAAAGCCAAGCCACCTGAATAGTCATGTGTTAAGGCAGATCATTACTCTAAAAGGGGTTGTCTATGCAGCTTAGAACATTTTACTGAAAATACCAGGTCAAGTTTCTAGTCCTACTGCTTTTTAGGCTTTGTTCCTTTATGCTCCAACTCATTAACCTGTCAAATCCCTCCCTGGATCTTTCTATTCTTCTCTCCTTTGACTCATCCCATCTGTCATGATTTAGGGCTGGGCCAGCCACTAAATCCTGGACAGACACTCTTTATTAACCCCTCTCCCCTCCC
>NW_010183482.1:28475-67457 GCF_000695765.1 Mesitornis unicolor
AAACCAATATAAAACCCTTCACCCACCCTCCCCCCAATGACGAATACGTCATCAGAGGCTCTGCAGAGCAGGGCACTGGAAAAGTCACAGACCAAACTCAGCAGCAGGTGGGAGCAGTATGCAGAACACACGAATCAGGATCAGCAGCAGACGAACCAGCAAGGTTCTGCTCAGACCTCAGCGTCTGCAGGATCGACAGGGATGGAAGGGTCCGAAATGGAAGGGCTCCAAGACGGAAGAAGGACTGAAACCCTCATGATCCCTTGGCTTCATACCGAGTATGATGTATGTGGGATGAAATTCCTAGCTGGTCAGTTTTGGGTCCGCTTCACCCCATGTAGGTGCAGAGACGGTACCCATGATGAGACAAACTGACCTTGAGCTTATCTTCTAGCAGCACTGTCTGGAAAAACAAGCTGCGAGTTTCAGCAAGTTCAGCCACTTAAAAGAAACTGTGCTGAAAAATAAAATCACTAAATAGAAAATTAGTTCTATTTAGAGCAAACCAAGACACCATCTCTCCCATTACACTTACACTGTAAGTCACTCAACACAACAAAGCTTCTCCTTTCCCCTAAGTCCAATTGCCTCAATCTGAGTCATGTCCAGAAATCTAAAGACTTCTCCTCCTTTCCCTTCAGGGGGAGATGCCCTCTGCACTTTACACACTGGGAACTGCACTTGAGCCATAATGCCCAACAAACATGTCTGGGTGTTATCTGGGAAGGCACGAGCTGGCACCAGTCAGAACCACACCAAGGATCACATGAACCTATAGAAAGTGTGGCTGGTCATAGGTTGGTTCAAGTTTCTGTTCTTATGGGATAAGTTGGATTATGATCCCAAGGCCCATGACCTCCCCAGTCCAAACACAGCTGATAGTCCCACACTGATTTTGCAGGTATTTAGTAGAAAAGTAACTGGGACACACCGCAGCTGCTGTATATACGTATATACATATGTATGTGCATGTTAATATATAAGCATAATGTATCAGAAGCAGAAAGATGGAGAAAACAGGTGCGACTGTCATCAGTCACATGTGCCAGGACCCCTGGGTTATGTAAACCTCTGACAGCACAAAAATTAAGACTGAGAGAAGAGAGCAAGCAAGCACCTGTACTTCCAGACTCCACCTCTCCCATGGCAGATAACGGCACCCAATAAGAGACATTTTCAAACCTAGTTGATTCAGAAAAAAAGCCATGTTGAACATGGATTCTAAGGTATGAGACTGCTAATTTTTTTTTCCTCTGTGCTGTATCTGTGCATGTGTGCATCTGTGCATGCATGCATGTGTATGTATATAGAAACAGGGAGTGAGAGGGGGCAAGGGAGTTATTATTCATCTGCATCTGTCCTCTGCAGGCACACTTATGGTCCTGCAGCACAACTTCCACTGCAGCGGAGTGGCTGTAAAACCCTGCCCCGAGCTGAATACTTCAACATCCTCAATTTTCTGGTTCTGTGCCAAAGAAGTCTCAGCCAGGGAAACAGTTTCCACCTACTCAGTTTGATTTTCACAAATATGCTAGTTCGCTCATTTAAAAAATGCACAAAACATTACTTGCAAAACACCCTCTCTTTTAATATCATATAGGCACTGACACAGTCATTTCTTTATAACCGGAGGGGGAGACTTTCTTTTTTCCCCTTATTTCTTTCACTTTCCATAAATTTTCCCTATCTTCCTGCCCACATCTCTGCTAAAACATACTGACGAGCAAGCAGGAATACATATGTGCCGTATCTCTAACCTTTCTCTTTTTGTTTTCAAAGATATTTATTCTAGTAGAGGAACTACATTAGCATTTTGATTGTATTCTTTGCAGCATTTTACAAACATATAAGCAAGTATTCACAGAACTTATTTCTACCAAAAATACAACTTTGCATGTAGAAATGCTACCATTAGCTAGCTTACAGTATACATTTATTAGAGAGAGGGTAAGGAAGTTCTTAAATACTGGATTTCAGTAATGTAGTTAAGCATTGTTTGGACTAAGTCATTTAGAGTTAGGTTGGTTTCCCTGTCTTTCCTCAACACATGCAATATGAGTGGTTTTCATTAATTAGTTACTTGCACATGTACAAAATAGTCTTAGTTCTGTAAAACTGCCTCACATTTTATATAAAACTGGTAGTCTATGTCACATCAGCTTCTATTTATGAGGTTCCAGTGCTGGCGATACTGCAAAATTCACTGTTCCCCAGTTTCTCTGGACTTATTTATAGGGTTCGGGTGGAGGGGTTAACTAATTCAGAACTCTTTGTGCTTTTGTATTCATGCCAGGCTTGCATGAGCATAATCTGTAAATGGCTTGAAATGGCTTGAAGTGTTCATCGCTTAAGTAATATGCTTAGAATATATTACTGCAAGATAAAATTATAGCTACCAGCAGCTTTAGTTTTGAATAAGCTAACAAATTCCTGAAAACAGAAAAACAACCTTCCTCTAATCCAGCTAACAGCAAAATGAACATATTCTGTTACAAAATATTTGACTTCTATTTATAGCTCATGTAAGGAAGTAGAGCCAATTGCAGTGCAGAACTGATCTGTCCAGAAGGATCTCTTATTTTTAATGAGCATATCAAGCATGCTATGAGAAATAAACAGTCATACCAAATGTTCCACTGGTAGCCTATTTGAATAAATCTTATCATTCACTTACTATGGAGCAATTTGATTTGGTCTCCTATGACCAAGCTCTCAGAGCACCTCCGTAACTGACTCAGCCTCCTAGAAAGTAATCCCGAGTCCTGAATAAGCACCTCTGAGCTCTCTCTAGTTGAAGGGTTGAGTTAAGCACAGCTTCAATTGCAAGCGTAAAAGGAAATCCCCAGAAAAGCCTCTAAGCCGCAGGTTAGGCCCTCCAGGCAGAGGAAAGCATTATGCACCCATTCCAGTGCCTGGATGAGCACTCTTGCCACTGAAGTATTATACAAAAGGAAAACCACTCCTCAAGCCGCCTCCTTTTTAGTGGAAAGCAAAAGCTGCCACTGCATGTTGGGATTGGGTTTGATCTCACCGGCATGCGATGGGTGGGCTTTGAGAGCCCCTTCCAGCAATCCTTAAGAGGCTTATATGGGAACACATCTTTTGGGGAGATTATACCTCAAGCAGACATGACACTCAGAGAGACTTTAAAAGGAAGAGGGCTGCTCTGGGAGTTTAGGAGCCTGCAGACTCAGGCAGCAGCTGACCAATGGGTTTCAGGATTGTGCTGTCCTGATTTACCTACTTTTTGCCCAAGTCCTTTCTTTCTAGTTTTCCATGGTCATTTCTGCAGACTTACTCTGACTATTTACAAGTTTAAAATGAACATGTGCTTCTAGTGCAACAACAAAGAATTGTTTTCACAAACAGAAAAATAATTTCCACAGTGCAAGTTTAGCAGCTGACTGCAATCCCTGGTGTAAAAGATCTATTGTATTAAAGAATAAAAATATATATATTTCATATTTGCACCAGTGATGAAAAATAAAGTTTGTACTTCCACCCCTCAAATCTTTACCATCACAGATAAAACAGTTAGTATTTTTATTATAGTTTATATACATATCAAAAACATTAATATACCTACACTCCAAACAGTACATTTGTATTTGGGGTTTTTTAAAACAAAAATTAAAAAATAAATAATGATTAGTCTCTTATTGCACAAGGAGATATGGTCTTTTCATAGACTTACTTTGTTAAGGGACTGTAATTGTTCATAGCACCCAAAAATAATTGGCATCATAAAAAATTGTATTCTAGTAGTCCTTATGTATTTTAAACCAAGTTCAAGGTTGCACCTCAGTATGGCAGCTACGTACAACTACTTTAGCCACAAAAGAAAAAAAAATCCTATGCTAGAGGGATTGCACTAGAGGATTTCAACAATCTAACCACCAGTGTCCTCCAGTGAAGTTTCCTCCTTATCAGTACTGTGAGGAGAGTCCAGCCAACGTTTAGGAATAAAACTTCCATTGGCAGCAACATATTTATGCTCTAGACACTGTAATTCTGAGAACTGCAACTCTTTTATAACTGAGAGCCTGGGTATTATAAGATGTTCAAGCAAAAGTAGTTCTTGAGCTTTATTAACTTAAATCAGAATATGGCAAAACAAAAAGAAGATGGAGTAAATGTTTTAAGGAGGATTTAAAGAACAAGAATTGTTAGAAAAACTTCCATGTCCCACCACTAAAAAGGCCCATTCTGGAGAAGTGCTGGAAAGTACAGCTTCTAAATGGTGAGGATGAAAAATGACCAGAGCAAATCATCCAAGTTCAGGGAAAAAGGAGAAAACCAAAATTTTCAGTCATCCCTCCCCCTATGAATATTTTGTAACTATTTGGAAATACTTTTTGTAAATTAATAATTTTATGTGGGCTTAAACCTGTTCTGGTTAGAAGCAATTTTGAAGCAAGGGGTTGACATGAATGGGTCTTCACTAAGTCACAAGAAAATCTGAAAGAAAACAAATAAATGCCCTCAGCTCTTTCAACCATGCATTGTAGTGCAATACGTTAGCAAGTGTCCATCCTGCAGCATGCTACTCCAAAGTTACGTGAAGGTAACAGGGGATGCTTCTGTTAAAGCCAACACCTCTGTTCCCATCAACAGCAGTAGCCAGAAAAACACTGTAGCAGGTGCAGCAGGAGTGGACCACACACCCACACATCAAGGAGTGCTGAAAACAGTAATATTTGTATTTTTAGCAGATTTTTTTTGTTTAATAAACCAAATCTTGCATTCTTTAGAACTTTATTTTTCAAAATGCTTTTTGTCCCCTCCCTCAGTAGAAACTAGTTGTTCATCATTTTGCAATTCCCTCTCAGCAATGCAAGAACCCCTTGCACGTGACACCTCTGAAAGTTGCTTGATTTGGCATGATTCCTGTTACATCGTTTCCTTTCCTAGCGAGCTGAAAGCCATGCTTTTGGACCAATTTTTAGCCATTTGCACACTCTCGGGTACTAAATTGCACATTTTTGCTGCTTTTGGGTTCAAAATGGAACAGCAACAGCAAGGCAGGCACCTCCATCACACAGTCATCTGTCACTCTGGTAACTCTTTTTGGTATAAAGCTACAAGTGTGAGCAGACTCTATAAATAAAATCTGAGAAGTGGGGGTGGAAGGGGGAAGTCCACCCAATTTGTATTGACAGTTTCTCTTAATTTCCACCTTTTGTCAGCAAATTCTGCAATATATGATCTTACAACAGACAATTTTTTCTGGTGAAGTCTATACCTGCAATCAATTTGCCTTAAATTTTTGCTTTCAACTTACTAATTCGGCTACTGAAAATTTCTAACCCCATCACATTTCAGAAGTTAAAAATTGGGACCTATGACAGGTAGTAAAAATGGATCAGAAGCTTTGAAAGGGATGTTCCTGTGGTACTGAGAAAAACTGTATGGCCGTTAGAAAAAAAAAATATTAAAAAATTATACATTTGATATTCCAAAAGCTTGGATGAAATCAAATCTCCTCTTTCCTGCTCTCATGAGTTATTTTTTTGCCTCTCCCTCTGTATTTAATATATTTAGCATTTGTTAAACATTTGTCACAATCAAGAAAAAAATTCTCTTTATATCTTCTCACTTACATTTTGTAAGTCAATACTTAGTTTCAAACAAAGTTAAAAAAAGGATTAACGTAGAGGATAAGAGTAATCTCAGGGCCAACACATATGGCACATATAAGGCTTTCCAAAAAGAAAAGAAACCCCACATACCTTTGCTTTATTTGCATGATAAACACTGTATCTATTGTACATACAAGTTAGAACAAGAGATTCTATCTGAAAACATCCTGAAACCAAACAAATAATTATTCATTCTAAGAACACATAAGCTATATGTAAAATCAAGTCTCCTGCATGGAGAAGTATGGAACAGTAAAAGTATGACTGATCTTCCACCAGAATGAACCAATACAGAGATGAAAAAAATATCTCTCTGGAGATCAGAAGCAAGTCTATTAAAAAAAACAGAGCGGAGTTTTGTAGGGGATTTCTGTTCCTTTGTTGTATTTTTCATGGTAGTGGTTTGGTTTTGGGGTCGGTTTTCTGTTAGTTGGTTTTTGGGGTTTTTTTATTCCAATGGTTCTGTAATGTTAAAATGCAAAAGAAATCCATATAAGAGGGAGCAGAGCTACTGACAGTCTTATAAGAAGGTCAGCTATGAAGTCAAAATCATATTTACTCTTCCATTCTTCCCAGCTGGCCACATTAATCTTTTACTCTTCTCTCCTCAGTAGTAGAGGAAGAGGAAAAAATACCCTTCTTACCCTATGGACTGATGGTTATTGGTAATACCCTAGGACACACATTTGAAATCTCTCAGTTTGAAGCTAGGTTTCCACTTCTGATCAAAGTCCTTTAAATCCTGTGCTGTGTTGTTCTAAGCAGGTTAGGTCCCTACCACATCTCCACAACACGATTTTGTAAGAAATCAAGTAACCATTTTGAGATGACCACACTTTGAACATGGTCACCAGCTTGGATCACTGAGGGAGATCCAGGTGTTATTCTGCCCATTTCCAAGTTCCATCTGGAAGTACATAAATGCATATGCGAAACTGTGGAGAGATCTCAAGCGAGTACTGATTTAGGAACCTAGAGTTACCTCAGTTATTTTCTGAAAGCAGGTTTTGGGGGCATTTCTGGTTGATTGCTTGGGGCATGGTTGGGGTGGGGGGAAGCTTTAAGGTTTACTTGTGGTTCTTTTGAGGGTTTTTTTTCTATTTTATCATCACTTCTCCAATTCTTTTCTCATCTGGAAATCTACACATATTTGTTTGGATTTTCAGTCTACTCCAGCTGATTTGGAAGCACTTCCTGAAGCTGAAGTCTCAATTCCTTTCTTGGGACTTCTTCTGCTTTGGAATACTACAGAAATACCCAGCAGCACAGACCCACAGGCAAATGCAGGCTATACCAGGCCCCGTCCCAATTTCTCAGTCTCAGACAGAGAACGTTTCGGGTTGCAAGGCACAACAGGGCCAGACCGAGGTCCTCCCTGCACCACATGTATACAAGCCAGCAGCATCTCTCGAGACCTATTCTCTCAGTCTCTGCAGCAAAAGCAGACTATAACCATGCTGGCAGCAAACATAATACAAACAAACATTTATGTAACACATAAGACTGAGTTAAGGGACTTAAATAGATCATTAAGAATGCTACTACACTAGGCAAACCTACATTTAATTCCCTAGGTAGGATTGATAACAGTACACAGATCATCATATATACATACACACACCCTCCCCCCCAAATATGTATTTACCAATTATTCTAAAAGAAGTAATAATAATACAGAAGTAATTGAGGTGCTAATTTTAGTAAAAAGTTTAGAAAGCAACAAAGTAATATTTGGAAAATGACCTGTAAAACAATCCTCCTCTTTTAATTAATCTCCCAGATCCATATATCTTGATAACAGAGAAGAAAAAGTACCCCTCCACATGGTTCTATTTCTCTCAGGCACGCTCATGGTTTTTGGGAGAGGAACATTATCTTTCCATAATCCAGTCACATCCATGCTTCCTTCAATTTATTCAGTTTTGTATACTGCAAAATTATATGTTGCAAAAAGCATCTATTAATTCTATTCACAGCACATCAGAAAACTTGGTGAAAGTCACACCTACATTCAGTATGGCATATTTCAAACAAATTATGAAGAGGACCCAGCTTCGCAAACATTTAATGAAGGTTTTTCTGACAGCTTGGTGGAAGATTTCCAAAACAGCTCGTGTACTGAGTGCTTTTAACTCGCGCTCAATTCAGGAAGACTTAAACACTCCTTGTTATAATGCCAAGACCAACACACTAGAAACCATGTTATCATTTCATTAGTAGGGATAATAATTACTGGAAGGAACTGGAGTTTAGTGTTTCTCTGGGTAACCTTTTCAGTATTAACTTTGCTGTCAATTTCTCTTCTTGTTGCATAACGTCACTGTTAGGCAGGTAGTCTTCGCTACAGCATTAGGGAAGATCTGGATCTAAATACCATTTCTGCAAGACCATAGAACTTCGATAATCTCAGTCACTTACTAAAACATTAAGTTTGATAAATCTTCTGTGACTCAAAAGAAACAAATTAAATTCACTCTGGCCTTATATAGTAAAATTTATATGACACAGAATATAAAGGCACTAAATACAAGCAAAAAAAAACCTCCCAAAATGCAACAGCAGCAATGCCCATGAAAAAAATATTTCAACAAATGCCTGAAAATACTCAGAGCTAAATTATCAAATTAATAGAATTTAAAACCTGAAGAAACTGAGAACACTCATGAAATGTTAGATTATCTTTTTTACACACTAGCATAGAACACACATTCTTTCTTCAAAATGTCAACCCACAAAAATCTCATCAGATTCCACTTAGAGAACAACAAATTCCACAAGTTCTTCATGTCTGCAAGGACAATAATAATTTATCAGCAAGTTTAATATGCAATCTCTTAAGCAGAGAAATAGAGAAACAATATCTTTGAATCAATCAGAAGGGGTCAAAGAAGAAAAATTGTAAGATTATATTTCATCTATAAGGCATCCTTTTCCTTACCTGAGAACTCTTGAAGTTTCAACAAAATCCATATCAGAGATTTAAATCTATGCCTAAAATGCATGTATGACTTTTAAGTACAGTTTGTTTTTGTGATTTCAGTGAGATCACGTTTTGATAACTGATTAAAAAGTAAACAGGAGGAAATAATTTCAGGTACTTTCAACCACTTTAAAATACCAAAAAGCCTTTAGGCAGATTCTTGCAGCAAAGTCTTTGAACAAGAGCTCTTTAAATCTTAAATCTTCCTGTTTGGTTAGATGGGTTGTCATAGGTAGGTGTTGCAAAAACAATTCCTTGCCCTCTTTGAGCCAGCGATTAGCCAACTTGAAAATATGTAATGTCTCAGGCAAAAACATTAGTACTTTGCAATTGCATTGAGCCTTTCATCACAAAACCCCATGTAGCTAAATGAGCATTGAACATCAGGTTTGTTAGATAGTGAAACTGTTTCTGGGAATGCTTAGTACTACAAACCAAAACGAAGATTGCATCCAGCATTAAGCTCAGGATTTCCTGATATCTCCAGTGCCTTGTAAGCATTTAACATGCTTAAAAACTTGGTCATGCATTGAATACCCCAAATAAACAGCAAATGTTTACATAAACCATGCCTGACTTTGTTCAGTTACCTAGGTTTGCAAGAGCCCACAAGAAAGCAGAGCTACTTGTAAATGTGTTGATATCTGAAAGACTAATTTCTTAACAATTGAGGTATTTTTCTACATATTTATTTAATCCCATCCAGAGAAATAAAGTCCAAAAGAAATAGGAGCAAATGTTCCTTAAGGTGTTTTGTTGGGTTTTTTCACTCACTAAAAAGTTTCACTAGGATGTGTGTGAGGGAAAGAAAAATAATCAGAAGTGTTTGCTTACTTTTTCAAACATTTCTCATAAGCAAGCTGTAACATATGCTAAGTACCTAAAGAGCTGAAAAACAAAATGCTCTTCACTTATTTTTCTAAAAATGCTGGTCACTGCTTAGGCCTTTATTTCCATTTGTTTAAGAAGCCTGAGTGCTAATAGAGAAACTAATACCATATGTCAAAATAAAGCTTTAGCGAAAAGAAAGGGGGGAAAGAGAGGGGGAGATCAATCATTAAGTTCAGTTGTGCGGGGAGTTTTCTTATACCTACTTGGATAATTATGAACATATCCGTGACTGGCCAATAAACAGAAGAAGAAACACATTTCAGGCAAATTCTTGAAGCCAGCAGTAATTTTTAATTGACTCTGTTGGTGCCATAATATGCCAGAATTTCAAACAGTGTATATTAAAAAAACCAAAAAAACAACAAAAACAAAACAAGAAGTGAAGCACAGAGAGGTGCTAACCTTTTTAGAATAAAATACAAGATGAACATTGATCTTTTTTTCCAAGCAGCAGACAAGGAATTTAATATTTGCAAAATCATGTAGCCATTCCAAATGTGAAATCAGGTAACTGGTTTTCCATATCTCACTGTGAGCAACATTGGGCCTGTTGTGATAGGACAAGGGGTAATGGCTTTAAAATAAAAGAGACTAGATTTAGACTAGACATATGGAAGAAATTTTTTATAGCGAGGGTGGTGGAACACTGGAATAGGTTGCCCAGAGAGGTGGTAGATGCCCCATCGCTGGAAATATTCAAGGTCAAGCTGGTCAGAGTTCCGAGCAACCTGCTGTAGTTGAGGATGTCCCTGCTTATTGCAGGGGGGTTGGACTAGATGACCTTTAAAGCTCCCTTCCAACCCATACTATTCTATGATTCAATGACTTTGATAGCTCACCGAAGAAAGTCAATATACTTTTAACTGCTAATTATTTTGATTATCCTCACTGTATGTAGTTTTAAAATATCATGCAGTTATAAAAAACAAACAAACAAACAAACAAACAAAAAAAAAACAACAAACAAAAATCTGCAAAGCAGTTCACTTAATGCATTTCACTTCCCTAAGTTAGAGGGTGCAGGACAATGTTGCAACATTGGTAAAGCAGCAAAACCCAGTGAAAGACATCATAGGAGGGGAAGGGTATTTCTTTTTAAGAGAATACTGACATCGCTCATTGATCCTCACCCATATACTCCCAAGCACCTGCACACATGCCCCCTCATGCCCTGGCTGGAATCCAGGTGCCCAAAAGCCTATACCCAAGCAGCTCTCCTGGGTTCATCCCTCAGAAGCCAGGGAGCACAAGGGTCCTGAGCCCTGCTTGCAGCTAACACCTGCAGGTCTGGAAGACCCTCTCCATACCCTGTTGGAGCGAAATGGAATTACTCTCCTTCCTGAAAGCCATCAGCATTTCCTTGCTGTCTCCCTCCTGGATGTCTGGAGAAGCAGCACGTGAGGCATGTGCAGTGCTCAGGTCTTACGGACCAGCTGATGTGGGTGCTGGTAACTCCTGCTGCTTTGACAGCCCTTCTCTGAGGTTTGCTTGTCCTGTGGCTTACACACACACAAACACACACACAAACACCTCGGCTCCATCATCCCTGTCCTAGCACTCCCATTATTGCTTTCTTCAAGAAAAGCTCTTGAAATGATCTAGTATAAACTGAAAGGTATACACCAACACCCATTTTACCCATCCCTGTTATCCAACTAATGTTTGCTATCATCTGGAAACAGCTAAGTTTATAGATAAATAGCCTTGATCTAATTGGTACATCTGTTCCCATTTTATTTGCAAACTCAAAGATGCACTTTAAAAAGTGTATTTAAATATCACACTCCAGCTCTTCTTTTCCTTCTGGAAGCACAAAATTCCCCCATTAATTCTTTTGCTTGTGCACACAGTTTCAACTACTGCTGCTTTTTTTTCCATATACTTTTACATATACACACATCTAAAGCACTGACAGTGTCTTTAGTTTAATATTTTCTGATCCAACTTGATGTTTAGAATAGGTACTGAGAGGCATTTTTTTCCTTCCAGAGGTAGTTTACAGTAGACGAAAGAGCAATATAATTTCACAAAATCAAAAGAAGTTACCTTACTGACTCAAGAACATGCTGTATAGTCAATAGGGACAGATATTTATGCTGCAGAGCACTCCCAAGCCCCAGCATGTGTGCTGGCCATTTCTCAGCTCCCCATCAGAACGCATCCTGGACATGCACCAGCTCTCCTTTACTAGAAGGGCAACATACATGAATGATGGAAAGGAATCACAAAATGCCTAAGTAAGGTCCTTGCTCAACGTGATCAATGTATGATGACATAGGCTGCTTTGTGTTGCGTGTATCTACCCTGAAGTCTTGGTGCCTTGGACTCTCCAAGACAACATTCATCATGCTGTACTGCTGTACAACTGCTGTATTGAGCATACAAACAGTCCAGCAAAACACAACAAAAAGAAGATACACAGTTCAACTCAGTTAAGCCTTCGCATAGGTGAATAGTTGTTTTTGTTTGTTTCTGTATTAAGTATCATTATAGCAAACTGTAAGCCTTAGGAAAAAAAATGGATTTCATACTATAATATTTCTGGCATCTCTAAAGTTCAGTGATGCTAAAGAAAACCCAAGAGTCAGGAGTAACATATTCCTAAAAGGACAGTGTATATCTTATAAAATGGTTTATGCTGTCCCTTAACATGACCTTAGTTGCTCTGTGCTTATCAAAAACACCTGATATCAGTCTTAACAGCTATTCAGTCCTTCTCAGCATAGGGAGGCAGTATTCAGGACATTTGTATCTCTACAAGTGTTGAACTGTTACATCTACTTGCAGGAACAACGTTAGGAAATAATTTGTTTCCTTCATTTACCTTCTAATGCACACTGATCACAGAAGTTCTCAGATTTTACTTCCCTTGAACAAGAATTATATGCCTTTAAATCTATTATATTTTTATCTGCTCACCATTTTGGGACTGATTATAAAGAATTGCATCACCTACTTTCTCCTGCTTCTCATTATATATTTACAGCATTAATAGGAGACTAGAAAGACCGATAGCATCCACATCTCTACAAAATGAATGTGTATACTGATACATAGAGCATGTTTCAGCTGTGTAACTTTGCTGTTCTACTGTCTATTCTCAGATGTTGACAGCTTTATTTAGTTTAACCATTTATATTTAGAAAGGGATCAGAAGAATAATATCTTCCAGGGGAGCAAGCATTCCACAGTCAAGTACCTGAGGCAGCCCAAATTTCTTAAGAGTTAGAAGACTGGCTTTGTTTGGAGGCTGTTTGCTCTTTTTTGCTTTGCTAAAATCATCAGTTTAGAAGTAGGGTAGTGGGGCAGCCGAGAGGATTGCTTCTTAAGGGACACGGGCTTGTGCTGTTGTCCAGTGGAAGCTGGTCAGGATAGTCAGTTTAGGCAAAAAGCATCTTTTAAACAGATACGCACAAGTTCTGTGAAGGAAGCTCCTTTGTTTTCTAAAGTACTTCATTCAAAATTAGTCCCTTTTACTGAACTCTTAATTAAGAGACTGTGGCTTTCTCATCTGTCCTACAATGATGCAAAGAGACCCGTGTTCAAATTTCAAGGCAACTTTTCCATAACATTATTGAAATGTAGGTTTGAAAGATGGATGCAGTGTAGTTTGTTTAAATATTAATTTGGTGTTGCCTGTAAATGTATGCAAATGAACTTACAGCTCTCCAATTGAGAGGCTCCACAAGCTTCCAGAGAAGGTTGTTCCTACTCAAAAACTTACTCGCACTGCCATATTTGTCACTTACTATGTTCTCAGTCTTTTTTTTTTTCTGCAAAGCATTGTTTATCTCTGCAATCTTTCATCAGTTAATGTGAAAGTTTCATTACATAACATCCCCCATGTAATATCCTCCTAAAAAGCAGTACCTATAATTCATTGAGGGGTGGGGTGTGTAGGGTTTTTTTATTTGTTTGGCTGCGGTAGGTTTTTGTTGAATGACTGATATTTGCATTTTTCTGTAATTCTCTACTCTTTTGCAGTCCTTCATTTTCCATTATTCAGAATGCCTTACTGCTCCGATCGATACTGTCCACATTTCCTTCTAGCCTCCCATTCTTTAACTTTTTCAAGTAAGATAGAAGATCTACAGCTCTCCATTGCTGATTTCTTCCCATTTCTGAAACAACAGGCATCTTTAGTATCCTCTAAGAACTCAACGGACTGCCTGAACTGCTCTACTGCTTATGGAAAATAGATCGAGTTAATAAGTCTTTATACTCTCTGTGGAAAAAAAAGTGTATTTTAAAACAAAAAGGTAAAGCTAATGTGTGGCTGTTCTTGGAAGCACCTGTGTTTGTCTCTAATGAGTCTTAAGAAGCATTCATGTCTAGTTCCCAGATATTTTCCATGATGCTTTAAAGACTCCATGATCTAATTTACTAGTACAGTGTTTGAGGAAACTGGTAAAAATACTGTTGCTGAAGTGACTTTTATTATTTGTTCTAGTACTAAGGATCTTGCTCATACTTTCTGCTTTGTTAGCCATTACATCAACCCATTATTGTTTTAAATCAAAAGATAGTTAAGAAGTACTAAATTCCATCGTATGTCAGTTTGTTCCAAAAAAGAGACATGAAAACACCAACAGTAATACAAGCTTGTAGAATGCCTCAGTACAATAATAGATGAGGGATTTGGTATATATTCATTTCCGAAAATAATTCACTTCAGTAATTTCAGTTCCTAATACATGGGTCTTACTATAGTCTTTCCTACTGTAATACTTTTTTTTTCTTTCTGAAAAAAATACATTCTCTTGTTTCTGGAGAGTTAATAAAATATCGCAGGATGTGCCACGTGCTTGCAATCACTGCATACACAATTAAGGAAATTTAAATATTGTGCAATGTCTAGTACCCCATAAATTTCCCTTTCCACTCCAAGCATCATACAGCTTCATGACTGAGCTCAAGTTACAGAGCTCTTTGAAGGGTGCATATGATTTATACAATTCTGATTACCCTGACAGTATCAAAAAAATGGTTTGTGAAAGTTTACAACTGCTTAAAGAAATGTCAACAGTTTTGTCTCATGGGAGGACATTGTTTAGAACTACACATTGAAAAAACAAAAAGCAAAAGACACTGAAGGAACCTTAGAAAACATACAATAAACTTGGACTAAATCAAGACAAGATTTTATTTCAACCAGTTTTATATCACTTCTGCATTACTGAAAAAACAAAGCCGAAGCATTTGTCAGAAATACATTTGATTGAATTTTGTGCACATTACTTAGCTGTAACTGTGATGAGACACAAATAATGGAATTATTAGTCCCCTTTAATTTCTTTATACACATACACTAACATAAATGAAGTGAAAAAAACGCAGCCCAATGTCATACAAATGGCAAAGAAGTATCTTATAGTTTATAATGGGAATTATTTGTAGAAGTAGAATGGAGGAGAAAGATTTCATGTCAGTAATAGTGGATTAGCCAAGATGTGGGGTTTTTTTAGTGTGGCAACAGAATGTTTATTAAATATTTTAGACATTAAATGGGAATTCTTTATAAACAATCCTTGATTTCTGCCAATACATATGCGTAGGGTTGTGTGTATGTGTGTGTTTGCACATGTATTCAGCTATACGTAGTTGTAAATTACTTCAACATTTGCCAGTTTAGTTTTTGTCCATAGATCTTATTTTAGAATATGAACTGTTTTTATGTAACTTCATGCACATTCATTCTATCAAATCAGGTCTGTTTGCTTTATTCACAAGTAGTTTTAGTGGCTACCTGTGGCATATGCACCCATCCTACTAAAGACCTGAGAAAGACTCAACAAAGACAGTGCTAAAGTTTCTGGCCCTGGTGGCGCCAGGACTGCCTCCCCTCTCACAGCTCATGTCTGGTCCACACAGTAGGGGTCAAAGGTGGGAAAGTTGGGGTCCTCAGCCAATAGGGGGTGACACGATCATGTACTGACCACAGATCAGATTCGACCAGGGTATAAATGGGGCCCCATAGAAGGACTCATTTGAGTCGGTCCTCCTCGGAGCAGCGGGTCTGCAGTCGGGGACTCTCCCCTTGAGTTGGGACGCCACTTGAGGTAAAGTCTTAAGATTGAGAGCCCTCCCTTTTTGGTGAGTGAGTGAGTGCACATTTTGGATCGTTTGGCCAAAACCTTAAGAGTTCTTAACTCAGCTGTGTCTGGTAATATTCCCAACCAGCATATCAAACCTGTATTTGTTAAGTGTCAGTGGAACATTGTTTTGGTGAATGAAGCTTTGTCTGCTTAATTTCAGTTGCAGATAAAAGCTTGTTTGAGTTCATTATTTGTGTGTGTGTAGCCATTTTGGTGTGATTCCGTGACACTACCCAATAAACATGTTACTACTCAAAGTCATCAAGCAATGAGGAACCAGGAGTGGATCACAGCAAGAGGAAATGTGCGTGCCAAGCAACGGCCACACTGTAAAGAGCAGGTAGTCTCAGCCCACTGTAGATATTCAACCAACACTTTTCTTCCTGATTATGCACTGCCAACTGGTACTAACCTGAGCATCAAACAACTTACTGTGTCATTAGTGGAAGTCAATTGGAGCAAAGATCTGATCTGAAATAACTGCAGGCAAAGTGGAAAGTTAAAATGTTCTGGGAGGTTAAAATCTTCTTGGTAGGTGCACTTGCTAGGTGTTCAGTTGTCTCACACACACATTTCAACTCCCTTACCTTTAAAAAGGAGTGGGAGCTCAGGTTTGCCAAGACTGCAAATCCATGCAACTACACTGATTTTAATTGACTGATTATCTAGCCTGTACTACTGTGAAAAAACATTCTTTCCAAGCCATTACTAACAGACTATTTTCTGCTGTTGGCAAGGAATTTTATTTAAGAACGTCAGAAATACAATAATGGATATTTTGGTGAGTTCATAAACGTGAAATATATATCAAATATGAAAAGAAGAGTTGGAGTAGTAGCCAAAATGTAAGATTTGCAAGTATTTTCTCTGTTCCTTCCTTGACTAAAAATAAAATCTCATTAGAAAACTGTATTTTGGTTACCATTCCTCCCTGATTGCCTGCTTAAGAAGGCAGATAAATCCACATCAACAGTCTGATTTGGATCAGACTAGTTTAGCTGTTCTACATTCTCTGTAACTCTTAAGCCTTCTAGATTTTATACAAACCACATTTCAATCTGAAAGAATAGTTTTAAAAGCTACTTAAAGGGTAACACTATCAGAAGATAACAGATTAATTCCTAGAGCTTTTTGTGCGAGTGCTGGCATGTTTCATTTGTGTTTGATGATCAGTTACACTTACATACATGGGAACGATCTTGCAGTGAATCTATCCAAAGTAGTAGTTTGTACATGAGCACACTCTAAAATGGCATGCTTCAGTATTTCTAATATAGATCTCATTTGCTAACACAAGGATCATGTTCATTAGAATATAATTACAGGATGATTTCCATCAACTCATAGGAACCACACAAAGTATTGCTCCTGGCCTTCATTTTACTATACCAGAGTAAAAAGACACTGAGGTCTGTCAAGCACATGGATTACATTTTTCTCATCTCATTACATCTGAAAAGGCTACCTGCTAGGCATGCAAAAGCTGGAAGGAAGGGGGATGCCAGAAGTAGCATAGGCAACATGCAAAGAAGAAAGATGATGATCAACAAGCGCATGAGTAGAAACCTTTAATGGATAGAGGCAACATCAGGCAGTTGGATACATCTTAACATTTCTCTGGACTACTCCACTGGTAGACAAAAGGACAGGAAAAAATAATAAATTTATTAGTCTTCTGGTTGGAGGGCTAAGTAATATGCCAAGGTTAATGCTGGAGAGAAAGTAAGAAAAAGCACCAAGTCCACATACAGAAATAACATGAGAGAGGGGAATGGTAAAATTTTGTTCATGCTCACATCTGTCAGGTGCTAGGACAGAGTAGAAGGAGTGTGGAATTAAATACTGGAAATTTTGAGGCAACAGAAACACTATTACTAGAAATTGGTGCAACTTGTATAGGAGTTAGAGCTATTATTCCATTTTTTTATTTCCCCTCAATCAATTTCAAACCTGCCATTTAAAAGTGTGTCAATATTTTTACAGAAACAAAGTCAGTCTTGCTCATGTCCTGGTTAAGTTGCTCATTTCACCGCATACTGTTTCAAACACAATTTATTAGTGAAACACATCCTTTAATGACCTGCCTTGTTCCTAAATTTATAAGCCTGGGTTGATGGAGGTTTTTCTGTGTTAATGTTTTCCGGATCTTATTGCCTTATATGTGCAGAACAGTGGGCATTAATCTATATCATTCACTTAATTACACAGACTCAGTTGTTCCAGCATTTTGACAGGCAGCAGCTTCTTAGGATCAGCCTTAACTGCCTGCTACAGACAGGCACCCAAGAGGAGCCAGGACAGGTGTCACCCCCATCTCCTCATGTTCAAAGCAAACAATACAATAACAAGGCAGCACAGTACGAACAGCCACACATGTCTGAAAGGTACAGAAATGGGTAGGAGTCAGACCCTGTTCTCCATGTGCTGGGGGGTGGGGGAGCTGCTCCCACTCTGTAATTCTAATTTGAACCATGCCTTTTTATGTTCAAATCAGGGTTGTGGAAGCAGAGGATAAAGGTCTCCTCCGCCTGCACCAGCATCCCCGTCGCGTATGCTGGGACAAACTTAATGCTAAATCTGCTTCTACTGCACTGTACAAGAAGCTCTCTGAACCGTATCAACATTTTGCATGCATTGTAAAATCAGGGAAGAAGAAAAATAAGTTAATTTAAAATGTGCTGCAGTTCGTGCCAGTGCTGTTAATGTCACCCTGGAAGAATTCCCACCCGTAACACACACTTCAAGTATGTACAGTTTATCTGGGAGACTCAAGATTTTCATTACTCAGAAAGCCTTGTTTACAAACGCATGTAAATCTAAACTTTACCAGTTATTTTGTAACTGCAATAGATTTGAAAACCAAGGACAACTTGTATGATGTTAAATTTAAGATTACTTTGCCATCGTGTCCAGAGAGGTAATACCAGGTGAGCAATGCTGAATAATGATAAAAAGTTGGTTTTATTCTTTACAATTTGCAATTCAATAATTTTCCATTTAGTAAAAGAAAAACTGCAGTGTTTCATTGCTGGACTAGTATTATAGCAGTTACCAATCAAGCACTGACACAAGGTTTATTCTGAAACCTGCTGCAGACTATAACCCATGTTATAAAAAATACAAGCAGTGAAATATTAACAGACAAGCCCCTCCAAAACACGAGGTCATCAACAACAAGACTGTCCAGAGGACTGGAATAAGTTGAAGCTACCTCAAACAGCTTTAACTTTTCCTAGCAGTTACTAGACCACCAGACACTAACCTGTCAGCAAGGTATCATTAGAGCTCCACCAACTTTCCACAAATCCTCTAGTGGGTTTTGCTTTCCAGAATTTCCCAGTCTTTTACAAAATAAACAAACCACAGTAACAAGAGTATAATTAAATTCACAAAATACCATTGAAAATTTTTGTTAAAAGAATAATGTCTAAGAAGTCATTCACAGTTAGCTATAGGTTATTCTACAGTTACGTTTCCTAGAATTTACAGAGGTTCATTTTTTGTTTGCTTGGTTGAGTTTTTTTTTAGCATTTCTTCTAGCCATACTGGAACATGAAAATATTGGAATATGAAAAAAACCTGAATATGACTATTAAATTTTCCTTCTGAGTCTCAAAACAGAGTGATGTCCAGAAAAATAATAATAATTTAAAAAAAAAAAGAATCAAGTGATTGATCTGGAGGAGAAAATTACAATTCCAAAACAGACCAATAATTATCATTAGAATTTATAACCTACTAATAATCAAGAGGAACGTATTCACAGCTAGAACCACAAAAAAGCTACAGTATTTTTATCAATTACCACATGTAAGTACATAAGCAAACTTTGCTTATTTACAGATCAGAGAGTAGTAGAGAAAAGACGAACAGGGGACTCGCTTCTGCTTCTTATTAGAATCTTTTTTTGTGCCAATGTGTCAAAGACAAGGAAACTATAATCCAGTAGATACAGGTCTCCAGGGAGCATAAGAAGTCAGGGATTTTCTGATGAAAGTTTTTTTCCATAAAAATTGGATTGCCTGAAGGAATGTACGAACCAGTTTAGATGAGAAGACCATTTCTGGCTCAAAGAGGGAAAGGGGGAGAAAAAGCCCATTTTCTGTTACCTCCAAATAAGGAAAATCTTAAAAAATTAGAACACTTAACTGGAACACGTCATCCAACTTTATCCCAGAAATCTCCTCTAGCCACTGAACTGCAAAGTAAGTTTGATTGGTTTTGGGGGAGAAAAGAATGTAAGCAAAGAGTAGAAAGTAAGAGCCATCTAAAAAAACCAAACACCTGGTGACCATTTTGCTCACCTTAGATGCGAAAAATTAAGTCTACGGTCCACCTAATCAAGCCAGAGTGAGTACTTTAAAGTTCAAGTGTATACCCTGCTAACTCAGGTAATGGTTATTCTGATAAAAATAAGAACTTGTCTCTTGCTTTTCGTGAAAATGTTTGATATTTCCTCAGTGCAGACAAATAACAATGAAGTTTCGAGAAGCATCAGCAGACAGGAGCACCTAAAGACCCACCTTTCTACAATCACCGATACAAGCACCCAACATAAGGCCAATCATATTAGCAATGGCACAAGTCCTGCAAAGTGTATTTACAATTCATACTGAAGTGGCAATATGGCTACAGAATTCAAGGTTGATTTTGTGCAACGCAAAACCACTGTTGCTGTAAGAACAAATTTGCTTTGTAAGAAGGTGGGGAGGAAGGGACCTGGGTGCCAGGGTAAGCACCCTCCCATACACCCCACTGGTTGCTCCTGTTGATTGCAAAACCTAGGTTAGGAAAAAAACCCCCGATTTCACGGCTTTCAGGTGTTTGCTTTTCTCTCACTAAGTGCAGAAGACCAACACTTTAAAATATTGCAGTCTTGATTTCACTCTTCTCACCTGTATTAGGTCAAACCACTGAAAGCCAAGCTATGGCCAACTCCACATTGGTGTAAACAGAGAGCAACAACAGCACAATGAGCAGAGATGCTCTGAATTTGAACAGGCTCAGCTGAAGTCAGAGTACCATCCCATTTCCTTAACTAGCCTAACTAGAGTACAGTAGAGAATTCAATTTGGAAAGTACATTTTCAATAAAGGTGTGCTGAGACGCATTACATTTTTCTTGAAAATGTTTCAGATGTGCGATTACACTTTACAGATCTGTGAAACAAGAACAGATATGCCTTGCCTTTGAAATGATGTTACGTAAAGCCTTTTTCTTCTCTAGATTAGCACAAACAAGAAGATTAAAAGAATTTCAGAAATTAACCAGGATGTGCACAAAGCTGTCTTTGCCACTTGGGTGTTTGTTCTGAAGATTTCTGGAAAGTACATGCACAACAGTAAATCTCATTTATGGGGAGCAAGAAAAAGGGTCCACTTTACTGGCACCTGTATTACTGTGTAATTAGGTCATCTCATGTATATCTGTCACCAATTTGCAATTAATTCTAATTCATCAGCATCAGTCATTGTGTCTTCTCGCATACATTGAAATCTCTTAGCAATTGCAAGCTATTTGAGGCCTAGAGCTTTTTATTCATTGTGATTTGAAGAGACTGGTCTAGTATCATCAGCATCTTAATTTAACAGACAAATAAACTATTTTGTATAAATTTTCTTCTTATTTGACTCTACCCCCAACAGCTTAACCAACTAGAGGACTAAAGCACCAAAAGTTCCCTTTATTAGAGTGCTCACTGACAAGAAAAAATTGTCATGCTTAATGACAAAATCCATAGGGAACCGAAATCACTAAATGGGAGAAATCCCTGTATAAACAAGCTTTAGCTGAAGACCAAAGAAGCTCACATTACTCTACTTATTAGACTACTAACATTAAAATCTTTAAAATGTGTCAGCACAATGGTACATTATAGATGTTTCCTCAGACGAACTTAATCAAGCTGAGTTTTTCCAACACTGGAAAGACTAGGTAGTAGGTAGAGGATACTTTTGTACTGTTTATCATCTTTTTGAAGGAAGTATACATCGATAAAGTGGAGCATTAAGCATTTCAACAACTAGAGTTGATTTTAAGTAGATGTTTGTTTGATCAAATAGAAGTTGGAGCTGAAATGCACATAATGAGTTTATCTACTTTAAGTTACCATATTTGAATACTTTAAAATTCTTAAAGTTTGGGTGTATGGGACCATTAGTTAAAAAAAAAATAAAACTGCTTAGATGTGTTCCATTTTGACATTTTTCTTTCAGTTTCCTCAGGAGGGGATGTATACAAAACATTCAACAAATGATATTACGAATGTAAAGGAGGATACAGTAACATTCCCATTGACATAAATGGGGTCAGAATTTCACCTTTGATCTTTCCTAATTTTTTTCCAATTATAACACTTGAAAAAAGAAATCTTTTTCCCTCTTTTTTACTATCTTATTCTGAAGTGATCTGATGCATTAGTACTTCCAACTCCGGGTAAAATCCTTGTCAAATATTGAAGGGAATCATGAAATTACTCTTTGTAAAATGTCTTTTGCACATGCACTAAATTCTTTTGGCATTTACAGGCATATAGGTGTTCTTCATTATCCACTGTACAACAGTATGAAGTTACTGAGATTATAATTTTGATAAAATGTACCAGGTTTCAACTGAAGCAGAGCATTTTGAAAAAAGAAGTTTGGTTTTGCAGTTCTACTGGTAAAGCAGATGCACAAGTAGCAGGACTAAGGGAAGACTTTGATCTCGGCTACCTTTCATGTATAATTGACAGTGGTAATTTGGACTCAGAGATGATAGAAAGGCAGCTGAGACATTCTTTGAGATACCTGTGTACAGAGAAGCAACATATGCTTGATACAAGCTGAAAGGAAAACACAAAGCCCAAAGAATCAGCTTTGCCATGCACAAGAGCTACACAGCACAGCAGTTGTACATGAAAGGGTAGCCCATGCAGACCACTCCAGCACAACCATCCTTTGGTCAGGGTCTGAGTTAGTATGTAGGCCCAAACTAGTAAAGGTAGCATGAGTATTAGACTAAGAAACACCCAGATACAGAACAACAACAATGAATTTCCCTGAAAAAAGAAAGAAAGGACAGAGCACAGAGAGAGGGTGCACATCAGGAGAAGATTGTATCCAGAAATAATGCCAACTGAGTACTCTGACACTTACTCTTGATAGGGGGTTTTTCAAAGGGTAAAGAGAAAACAACAACAACAACAACATAGATATTTTAATCTAGCAGGCCTCATTTTGTGAATCAGGGCATTTCTTCCAAAGCAGCAATTCTGCTTGGATTCACTCTTGGCCACGTCACCACGAGCAGCAAGCACCCTGGTCAGCTGTCCAAGCACAGGGCATGCCAAGATACCAGCTTGAGAAGGACCTTCTACCTTTGCCCCCTCCTCACCAGCCTCCCCATCCCACTCCCGCCTAACCCACCGCTGCAAAATATTAGAGCGGCAGCATGGCAGCTCGGCACGCCTCCAGGCCTTTGATCTATGAGGAAACAGGCTGTAGTGACAGCAGTGTGGGAGGTGAAGTTTTAGGTACAAGACATTTACAGAATAAAGTCTTTTCTCATTCTTTGCCAAGAATTAAAAAGAAAAAAATAAAGTGGTGTCTATGTCGGTCTTTTAAGGGAGAGGAGTTAAGAGTTCAGCTGAAACAATGTTAGCACTTTGAAGTTTTGGCAAAAGGGGCTAAAACTTCAACTCTCACATGCTTTTGAATAAAGAGTAGTCAAAGTAGAACTGAGAAAAGTGTTACAATTTCATTTATGTGGAGGCAAGTTAAGACTGTAATTAAGTTTTAGAGTAGGCATAGACACAACATTCCCACAATGGGATCACTTTAGTACATCAAAGATAGCCTGAATCAGGACTTCACAACACAGATGGGTCCAATTTGCTGCTTGTCTCATTTTGGATAGTTTTTTGTCTGACAATAGAGATTTTCAAAGCAAGTGTTATTCTTTCATGATTCATTTTGGTTAATCTACGCTGTTGATCTGACCTGTTTTTTAAGTATCATCTCAGATAAATACATGTTATTATTACAGGTAGCCAAAAATCAGATTTTTTTATCTCCTGTTAAGTACTCACAAAAAACTCCACAGGAACAGAAAAGTGTCTAAATTCTGAAATTACTTTCAAAGGAATAAGCAAACACTTTAAGGCACAGAGAGGTGGGGGAAGGCAAACCAGAGTCCTGTGCCTAATCCTGAGGGAGCAGCCAGCCAGCACAAGGCCCTGGAGTCCTGGATGCCTCTAAATTTTGTTGATGTTTCTACAACAAAAAGTTTTTTTCCTCATTTCAGAGGCTACAGTGAATTACAATTTTTAGCTGGACTTCATTTCATGAGAATGTTTGCACATTGCTTTAATTACTATTACTATACTTTGTTCTTCTGTTGGGGGATATATCCCCAGGCAAACACCAACAAACCTATGGTTTGTAGACAGATATTAAAACTATTTTCCATAAGTACAGTTCCTGTTCTATGACATTTGCTTGGTGCCTTTTCACAATAAGTAGTAAACCAGCAGACTCGCACTTCTACCACAGAAATGTTGATTTACATTTGCTGGGTAAGATGTCCCCTCTTTTAAACTTTTAGGAAAGTTACTTGCAGTCAGAGCAGAATTTCACTTTTGTTGTGGCATTCTGCATCCTTCATCACACAGACAAAACTAAGCAGTAGGTAAGGCAGTGGGAAGGTACCCATTTGCTCTTTCTTTCCTTGCACTTTAAGGAAGATGTTACAAAATGGCTCAAGGGCATCTAACATGATTTAAGAAAAGGCACATATTTGAAAAACAAGTTAAACAAAGAGAAGAATATGCATTAAGAATGTCAGACTACACAACAGTTGAACACTGCCGTATCTGTAGTGCTCAAATAGACATGCCAAAACGACGTTTTGAGCATTATCGTGTTGCTGGCTGAGTTTACTCTCCACTCATGTGACATCAGCCCAGGCACTATTTTGTGAAGTACTGTAAGCAGATTTATAAACTTATGCTTATAAACTTCCTGCTTATCCTCAGGAAAGTCAGGTGTTGGGATATACACAGCAAAGGGATTTGCTCTAGTCCAAAAGCAGTTTTAAATTGCAAAATCCACAATATATACAATAAATCTGTAAGACAGATGGCCATAAATCCCTAATGAAACACTGTCAATGTAAATATTGTAAAAAGGATAAATAGCACTTAATTACAGCACTGGCAAGCAAGGTGGGTTTTTCCACATCTTCCTTCTGCTTTTCACCAATCTCCGAGGCTCTCTCAAGCATACAGCACGCACAATATGTATTAGTGGTGGCTCTGCACTCTTCCACTGCATGGCTCTTACTCTTCTGTCTTTGCTTCTCACTTTGTTTTCACAAAAAAAAAGAAATAAATAAAATTTTCAAAAAATCCAACTATAAGAAATTCAACAAAAAACCCCGATCCTCAGCGTGTTTGTAGAAGACATAGTTTTACATATAGGAGAATTAGACACACAAGATTAAAAACTAATTGGGGTAAAAATAAATAATTAGCATGAACAAACAAAAACGACTCCTGATGTAAAAAGACCTGGGGCAGACAAATTAGGTGCTCTTATAAGCATGGGGAGAGTGAATATAAGAACTTATTTGTTTATTCTTAAAGTCTTCTGGTTTCTGCATTGGGAAACCTGAAGAAAAAGAAAAACTAGCTTAAAACATGAGTAGAATGACCCTCTTTAAAATCTTTCAGCTCTTTTCAAGGCTGCTCACATACTCTGCTGCTGAAGAACAACAGTTGCACATTCCCTTTGACTTGAGCTAGGCTGTCATGTTTCCTCCTGGCTCAGAGCTATGGTGCTTGAACACACACCTCTTAATTACTCTGCTAGTCATTAATGGGCTGGCTAGCCAAATAAGAAATAGAACTGATCACTTTTTCTCCCTCTTTTCAGGCAAGGGGGACTAAGGGGCTAGCAACAGATTTATTTCTCAAATTAAAACAAAACAAAACAACACCACCACGCTACAGAAAATAAATAACCAAACCAAAAATTGTTTATTATCTAACATCTTTGATCACTGGGTTTTGCATTTATCTCTCCCTCTTGCACTGACGGGCTAAAACTTTACCTATGACCCAGAAACCAAAGACACTACCCTGCCCAATATGCAGACAATTTCCAAATTCTTAATCAAGTGATGAGTCCACATCTTCAATTCAGTAAACTGGTCTTCAGCAGAACACCTGGCAGCACATTCAGACTGCAGCATTTAGTTGTATTGAACTTCTTTCCTTATGCCATATACTATATAAACATTGGTTCTATTATTTTTATAATCTGTTATTTATTTTACTGCACATACATATCATAGGAATGTTCCTTTATTTCTACTGATGCTTTTAAAAGTTGCTTTTTTAAAAGAATAAAATTTGCAATATTGTAGTAGTAGAAAGGATGATTCTTCTGCATTTAAACTATATCTTAACTCATCTACAGCTATTTTAAAAATACAAGATACCTTGTGAACTCAGTATTAAGCAGCTTTCTTGTGTATAGTGGACATATCACTTGGTATTTTTCATATATCATTGTGTATTGTCTTCAGTGATTTCACATAAATGTATCAGTTTAGCTATGGTTGCCATGTGTGAATGAGCAACATTGGCATTTCTACACCTTTGAGTGAAAATTTCAATTCACTTCATTGAATTGAACATTCAGAGAGAACTGTGTTTTGAGAACCAGGCACAACTGTAAAGCAGTAATTCACAGCAGATTCAAACAGATGTAGATGACTCATGTTTTCTCACTTCCCTTCTGGAGCTTCCAGCAGGCTCAACCTTGCAACTTTGCATGGGGATGAGGTGGTAGAGTGGTGATCTTACTGAGCCCACACAGCCTTTTGCTCAGATTTTTATTTGGATGAAGCCTGTGTCTAAAGAGCCAGGGAACAAAGAAATTCACTTACCCAGCAGATAGATTTCCATCGTTCCTAGACAAGACTGGGTGACAATGCTGGCTCTCAGAGCATTAATTCACAGCATTCAAGGCTCAAAGTACAAAAGCATATACGTAAGTGTAGAATTGTTCTTTCTGCTTTTATGAGAAATCCAAGAGAACAAGTGGTGACTTAGAGTACAAATAACAGGGAGAGGGTTTTTCCCCCCCCAGGAGATTGTTACATAAACTTGGCAACCATAAAAGTGTTACTACTCAAGTAGAAAAGAGCTCCAGATAGCACAACTACCACTCACTTTCCATGGTACCATTGAATATAAATGTATATATATATAAATGTATATAAATGCTGCTACTGAGTCCCTACATTGCCCTTTAACATCTCAAGACTATGCTCTGATTCCCTACTTTATAGAACAGCTTAGATCAAAGACACAAAGAGCACTGAAAACATTAAAATCAAATAACTCAAACTTCAAAGCCACCTGATTTGTTGCTAAATTACTTGGTCAATGATTGATTTGATGCACTTTGTTGTAAAGTGTGCCAGAATGGAAGAACACAGACATTAAATCACAATTACTAAAATTAAGTAAAAACCCCCTGAATGCAGTGTTAAAAGATTAAAGGGCAAAGAAACATGATTTCTCTGTTGTAGAGAGAATATCACTGAAATAGAAGCAAGTAGAAAAGAATGGAAATAAACAGCAAAATTCATAAAATTAGTCTCACAGTGGTGATTTAATTCTCATTGCTGTAATGATGCCAAATTCTGTTTCAGATGTATTAAGTATACAAGGCTGTTAGTGTTAGTCATCAGGAGTGAAAGGAGGGACATTACTACTTATTAATCTTAATGTTCTTGATAGGTTTCAGATTCTGGAAGTGGTGATTAAGCTTCTTCACAGAGGATAGTAGAAGACCACTGAAAACTTCATCCCAGGAATAGTTTCGGGCCAGCAAGTTCTGCACTTTTTTCTCTCTCTCTCTTTTTTTTTTTTAACCGACAGAAGAAAGCAGAGAGTAACTTTATCTGCCATTTTAAGTAGTAAAATGTCTCCCAGCAGAGCAGTGCTTTCATCATCTGGCACTCAAATCCTTAATGAACACACAGTCAATATTGCCACAGTTCTCTGGTGCACACCTTTATGGTTTGTTAGATCTGGTAGCTATTAGTACTGCTGTCCTCTAGCTATATTTCTCTTTGATCTCCCAAGTTAAGCATGTGTAGGTTGGGTGCGAGTTTTAAAGAAAGTGTTCCTAATTGCCTCCAGTTGCTTCTGGGCTTGGCCTTAGTGATTCAGACCCTTTTTAAAGAGTTGTCTTCAGTAGAAGATACATTCCCCGTTTCCACCTCGGGATAACGAAGACGTAAGATAAATCAAGGAAAGGTACAAAGAGTACATTGTGAAGGAAAGAGAGCCACCTAACAAAAAAAAGCCTTCAATCTTACCTTAAGGTAAATTAGAGGAGGTCAGCTTTATACCTTGCTCTCCCACTGGGAGGAATTTTTGTTTCCTGGTTTTTCTAGATGTAAAACTAAAGCCTCTTATCTTCTTTGTACACTTACTTTGCCTTAGGAAAGATAGCATATGCTAGTCATCTTAAAATTAAGGAGAAAGTTATGGGGTGGATATTTTTTTTCTTTTTTCTTCTTATTAAAGTAGTAAGGACCATAAGTTGACAGTAAAGCAAAACCATACTGAAATACAGAGAATACTGTGATGTTGAAGACATCTGT
Source organism: Mesitornis unicolor (assembly GCF_000695765.1). NCBI lineage: Eukaryota > Metazoa > Chordata > Aves > Mesitornithiformes > Mesitornithidae > Mesitornis > Mesitornis unicolor. The sequence goes on from NW_010183482.1 coordinate 56,741, forward strand.
TGAATAAGGGCATCCTAAATTTTGACAAGATGATACCACAGCAATACTCCCAAATATCAACAATCTTAAGTCAAAACACACAACGAATTCCCTACCAAAAACTTGCTAGGATTAAAAATTGATAGGATTAAATGTAATTCCACCTATTCCATCTAAAATTTCATGAAATTAGCTAGTATAACTAGTCTCTAATAAGTTAGTGGCTATTATATCATAGCCTTGATTTGATCTTGTACAAGTACCAAAATCACACTTCCTGCAGCGAATCCCTCTATCACAGACCCATCCTTTGGGCCAGTTCAGGCACCCTTCTCTGCCGCAGCCCTTCCCAGCGTGCATTCCCTTTTACCATCCCTCAACAAGTCTGAAGAAGGATGGAGCACATTAACAGGCTCAGCTGCTCAGATGTAGTTTGACGGTGGGTGCAGATAGAGGAGGGAAGGACACTGGAAAAAAGCCCAGATTTTCACTCCACTTCCCACAACTTCTTTAAAGATTAGTTCCTGCTCTGTTTCTGTGGTCTGTTAAACACCTTCCTTTTAACCCAAATGCAACTACTTTCAGGCGCAAGTGCTTACCCTTACATAAATCACCATTAAATAAGTATGCTCTATTACTTAAAGTATAAAGTTGAAGAAAACCGAGGAGTAAGATCACACACTTGCAGGTTTAAAGAAAAAAAAACAAAACACAAAAAACCCTCACAAAACCCACCCTTCCTTCACCTTCTATGTTAAAAGCTTATATTATTCCACATTAGCACTGTGAATCTGAATTTAGTTGAAAAAGTGGCCAATATCTACACTGTATTTCTTTCCATTTTGCCCTGCTACGCCTCGTATAACAGAATTCATACTTGTAAAAATACAAATGCATGAGGTTGTTTTTAATTAAATAAACATTGCTGACAGAAATAGTCACTTCCTAATTAAAATGTGTTTTAGAAAGTGATTGAGCTATAAACTGTCTTTTCACATGTTAAATGGACAACCTAACTCTAATCACTTGCAATTAAATCAATCAATCAGGAAGAAAGTATTTTTGGAAACTACCATCATGGATACAATCAATCTAATCACTCAGTTTCAATGAGAAGTTGCAGTGATCCCATAGACACAGAGGCATAAGAACAATGTAAGAATTAAACAACGCACTTGTACAATAATAAGCTAATTTCAAAAACCAGCCAAAAAGTAGTCAAAAGAGCAATAAAACCTGTCATTTCATTGATTTCAAAACTGTTTAGGGTTTGGTCAGCCTATGAAACATGTCAAGAATCAAGTAACGAGGGAGTATGTTGCTGGAAATTACCAAAGCAGATACGGCTTGTCTCTCCAATCAGTGAGATTGGCAGAGTGAACCATGGGGAGAGTCGCTGCCCTCCTCCTGGCAGGAGGCAGATGGCATGAGGAAGGGAGAATCTCACCTAAATTTCTGCACAGCTTTAGGGTTTTTCTTCCTTAATGAAGGACATTTATTGTCCATTTTACCAGTCATGTGTGATAGGTGTCAGAAATGGAATGAAAAATGCTGAAGTCTTGTTTTACATTAGATGCAAGCCATACCAACATCTTCATTATTTAGTTTTAATTCTTTAGTTTGTTTTGTGGTTTTTTTATCTTACATTACGAAATTCACAAGATGCATCCTATTTCTGTAATGAAAAGGGATACATAAATTGCACCTTGCTTTCTGTGCACGTAAACTTGTCTTTTATGACATATATAACATATATATTTAAGGAAGAGAATCCAGATTCAAGTGACACTGATCCTAACATAAAAGTTGTTTCCGTGGTTTCTTAGGACTCACAGGCAACCTTCATGAATGCCAGAAATTACCATGGCACGTAGCTAAAAGATTGTCAGCCTAAATTGGACCACCAAGTTAACTTTTTTCTCCAGTATAATTTAACACAAGTTTATACACTAAAGACATAGACAGTTGTTCCATGACTTGTATTTGACCACATCTATAACTGAAAGAATTCAAATGCTGACTCCCTAAAATGAATAAATATCAAGATGCTATGGTAGTAGATGCCACCACTAGGCTACCGAGTAAAGACATTGAGAAAGACAGAAACAGTTTGCAGGAATTCCATATGAAAATTGTTTCAGCCTTTCCACAGGCTCATACAGGAAATAGGATGCATTTTGCTTGTTTTTTTAAGGGGTCTGGTAATGAAACAAATGACAATGTATTTGGAAAAAAATCCTGAATGCATTCTCTTGAAAAAAATAATACATTGTCTGCTGCAACTGTCTGACCATTTCTGTATCTATGATGAATCCATCTGGCTGAAGTAAGACTTCTACACGTAAGAGGAAAGCCAAGTTGAGGGTGATTATTATAATGCTATGCAGCATGCAACAGAATGCAGGAAGGTATAAGTACAGGAGACAATGAAGATAATAGTTTTCTTCCTCCAGCAAAAATAAGTTCTTCAGCAAGAAAATAAATATCAGAAACAACAAAAGCTTACCTAACTAAACCAAAAGCTCTATGCAGTGTTTAAGAAAAAAAAATAGTTTGCAGGAAACCTAGTCATGGAAATGTATTTTACGGGTAAATAGTAAAGCACTCATTATTCCTAGCATACAAACAGAGTGAGTATTGCTTTCTGGTACTAGGCAGTTCCTCCAGTGCATTGCTATTGATTTACACTACATTTCCACAAGCAATGGCTAAAAGGAGCCTTCATCTTCTACTTTCACAGGGACATTCAGGAACAGGCCTTCATGGCAGAAGCTTGTACTGCTCAGCCAGGACTGCCATGGGGAGGAAGGATGCATGAGGCAAGGGTAGAGGCCATCACATGTGGGTACAGAGGACATTCTGGGCAGAGCCAGTCCATCCCTTTATAGTTCAGGCTTTCTTCCCTCAGCTTGACCTAGAATGCCACCAAGCATGACACACAGAAAATGAGACACAGAGGAGAGAGACCCACTGATGCAAGAGTTCAGGTCACATACAGTTTGGTTTATTCACAGATCTGGGAAACCAAGCAGAGTTTGTTTCTTGAGGAATTTTTCATTTTATGAAACAATTGGAATTTGAGTCTATAAAATATGTAACCATAAACTGCGAGTAAATGAAATACAGAAATTTCCGACCTACGTAACATAACACTTCAAAGCATATGAAAGTATTGAGTGTATATGCAATAAGGATGTATTCAAACCGAAACACAGAAACTGGAAATGGTAGTAAGCTTTAACAGTTTTACCTTAGCAGGACTAAGTGAAAACACTGCGCACACATTAGAGATTCCTGTCAAAGGAGAAATACTAAATCTATGAAGAATGGGAAAAACTGAAATGTTTCAGAGCATTAAAGAAGGCACAGATACCTCAGTAACCAGCAGCTGTCATTCAGTTCTAAGAGATGAATTTGATTGCACCCTTTCTAGTATATTTGCTGAATACAAAATGAGTTGCAAAGGTAGTTTTAGCCTATTCTTCAATTCTATGCTCTAATAGGCAAATGAAAATTTGCCTTCCACCTACTTCACACACACACAAAAAAGGGAAACTACTTTAAGTTTTGAGCTGTACGCTGCAGAAACTCTTACTCTGCTTTAGATTCCAAATTAGATACCCAGTGACTATATAAAATTGCCTTTATAGATTTCTTACTCAATGTAGTCCCACAAATGAGTGAACTGTGGGAATTGTGTCATGCTGAATTGTGGGAATTTAGCATACACTATGCACTTTTATTGAAAGACTAGAAACTAACAGGGTTCAGTATTTCTACATATTCCAAATAAAAGGTCAGCAACTACCAAAACCAGACACTGGTTCATAAGCAATGCGCTGATTACTATTCACTGCCTTGCATCTTCTATACCTATATTTCTCTTGAGATACTTAAAGCACATTTTATGGCTGCATTTTATGTTGCAGGTAGCGCTATATAATGGTATTTAATGTAGTCATAAACCACATAATATTCAATTTGTACTTTCTAGATTATTAAAACGGTTTAAACAAAATTTTGTATTTTCCATTTTTATTGCGTTCCTACGCGACATTAAGGAAAAAATACTCAGTGGTATGGCTATCTTTCCTAGACCAAACACAAAGATTTCTTTCTACCTAAAGTTCAACAACCAGGTCCAAAACAGGGCATCCCCATCCTCATCACTTGCCCGACCTTTCTACCAAAGCTGCAGCAGAACTGTATATTTTTCCACTCCTCGGCCACCCAAATTCACAGACAAGAGGTCTCAGTGACAGGGCAGGAGGCAAAAAGTGAATTAATGGAAGTCACATTTAAACATTGTAATAAAAATAGTAATTTAAAAAGTGGTCAGGCTTGTTTCTCTGCTTTTCTTAACTATTGGTGGTCAAACGCTGAAGCAGGTTGCCCAGAGAGGTTGCAGTGTCTCATCTCTGGAGAGACCCAAAATGCAACTGGACACAGCTCTGAAAAACCTGCTCTAGCTGACCTTGCTCCAAGCAAGGACTAGATTATCTCCAGAGATGACTTCCAACCTCAGCCACTCTGTGAAAGATGCCATTAAAGGTCCTGTGCAATTAGATATGACCCATTATACTGGGACAGATAACAAGGCTCATATCCTAAAACATGCTGGTATGGGGGAAGAAGGAAAGAAAAAGCACTACTATTTTGTACGTAGGCACTTGTCTTTTAAGGCACTTGCTCCAAGATATGCTTGAAGTTGTTAGTCACCATAGCTGCCTGGAGTCAGAAGTGGACTTGAATGCTTAGCTACGTATTCATCATGGATATTTTATTTCACTTGATTAAAAAAACCAACAAATTCCAAACCACCTACGCTGTGCATTTTTCTCTGTCCAGCTCATGGACCCTTGGGTAGGTGTGCAGTGTTTCAAACTGACAGTGAAGATCAAGTGAGATCCTACTGTTCAGCAGATGGTGGGAAGCACAAGCAGGTAGGGGACAAGCTACAGCACACAGGGCGATTCTGGCAGGTGGCGGGCAGGCTGAGCAAACAGAGCTTAGTCACACTGCTCAGAAGAAATCCAGAGAGTCTAGATAAAGGAACATGAAACATTTTGAGTAACCAAGAAAAGGTAGGGAGAGATATCACACACATTATTATTGACTGGAAGTCCCTCATGATGGGATAGATGGGTCCATATCATCCCAAGAAGGGATGAGCTTCTCCAAGGTTTCCTAGAATCCAAAACCTCTCTGTAGCACAGGAAAGCGTATTTCCAAATTCTCTTGAAGAAAAGCACACCCACAGTTAGACAGCTCTCCTTGTAGAAATATACAGATTCAGTACCTATGGTTGTCTTTATCCTCATTATAGACCTACACCAGGAACATTACACTGGTCCCAAACCAGAAGCAATGTAAGAGTGTGCTGTATAATTTTACACTTTCCAAGTAACTACCCCCATCTCTTCTTGCCAGAACCAGCTGGAATGGTCAAGGGCAGACCTAGAGAGTATATCATGTGCTCTCCCTTGCAGAATTTTGGCTGTCTTGTGATGCCACAACCCTTTAGGCACATTCAATGCTATGTAAAAATGGTCTGAAAATTAAACCTCAGTCTAAGGTTAGTAAGTTCACAAGTACATTGCTACTAGTGTAAGAAGAAATACAAGGCATTAGAATTATATGGAGAGTTACTTGCTAAAAATTCAGTCATTCCTTTCATTTTAACTATATGATGTTTATTAAAATAAACAATTACTATATATTAGTTCCTGAGTTATCTATTGTTAATAGTATCAAAACAGAGGGGGCTTAATTTTTTATTAATAGCTTCAAGCTTCATATTTTTGCTTAAGAATGGCTTGAACTAAGTGTTTGATTATGCCACGTTTCCTTCTTATTCATTGCTTGCATTCAAAATAAATAGCTGGTTTTTCGCTTAAGCATCTCAAAAGCCACTAAACTGTAGGTAGTCGTAAGATGTTAATACCATTTCCAGTTTCTCTCAGCCAAGATCATAACCCAGTCATCTGTAGTCATCACTCACAACTGAAGCCAACTTGGCAGTTCTTCAGGGTTTCTATTTAAAAAGGACTCTAAAATAAATGAGAAGGGATGCTGGAAAACAAACACCCTGCAATTTTAAAAGACATAAAGACAACTTATTTACTTTTCACTGTTCAAGTGCTGCTGTAACTTTATCTTAGCAGCAGATAAAGTTATCTTATTTTTGGAGGGGTAAAGAGGTAGATTTCTAATCATTTTGGTACTCCTTATATTGTACAATCTGAAATTCACTGAGCCTCTTAAAATACCAAAATAGGAAGTACTCTGTAAAAGGAAGAATCACAAGAAGGGAGAAATTCCAAATTATTTTCAAGAGATTATTTCTTCAGGTGTATTCAAAATTTTCAAACTCTTTTAGTTTTGATTCATTGAGGGAGGTAAAATTTGCCTTTATTATGACAATAACTTTTAATACTGGGAGCAATCAAAAGTTGACTATCATATTAACAAGACCTACCTGATGAATAAGGGTAGGCATTTGTTATCCAAACTCATTTCATAGCAGTTGGCAGGAGCTGAGCTGGGGCAAAAAAAAATAAATCTGAATTTTAGACATTGTTTTAGCATCAGCACTGTTTGCCCAGGAAAAGAAAGTTTTGTTTAAGTGTTACTGGCTTTCTGGAACATACTCTTGATTTCTCTTGCGCTCAAGGTCATACTGACCTTAAGAAAGCACGTAGTTCATGGAAAAACATTATTAGTATGTTTATTATGTAAGAATATGCTCCCTTTTCTTTTTGGTTTGGACTCTGCACTGTTATGCCTGTGTAACACCAGTGGCTGCTAATTGACAGTAGCAAAAGACGAAAATGAAAGCCCTTTTCTAGCAGATTTTTTTTTAAGACAGTACAAAATGTTTTAAAGTGTAGGAGTGAGATACATTCTGAATCTTTTTAAGTACTCCACCATTTCCATCACACAACTACTTTATTTTTTCACGGAGAATTCAAAACTCTGTCAGTGACCTCTCTAGGTCAACATTTCAGCTCCAGAATCCAGCAGTGAGATGGGCTGTTCCTTGAACTTGGGCACTGCTGAAGCACCTCAGACGATGTGCCACATCCTATGGACCCACCTGATAGTAACACTTAGCCCCTGGAGCCACAGTCAAACACAGCAGCAAAGATTATCAGTTTCTACAGATATTCTTTGAAAAGAAACACAAATATTATTTATACATGATATTCCAGATATCATAAGAAGGGGTAGTAGAATAACCGTTCTCTATGTCTTTTAGAGCCAAAGCTACAGGTGTTATTTTACTTTGCTTTTAAAGAACTGTTACACAGACTGGCTATAGAAAGCTGTTTGACAGACCTCTGGAGCCACCCCAGACACAGCAGGGAGTTTTTCTGGCACACCACAGTATTATGCTGATAATGTTATTGTAGTACTGCTTGCATTTTATGAGGTATCTCAAGTTGTGTGGATGAGTACACTGGTAATTAGTGCATCAGGGAGAGTGGCAAGTCCAAGGAACAAACCTAAAGCAAATCAGCTGGTGAATTCAGTCTGCAGTTCAATATAAGGTAAACTACTCTGAACTGAGGTTTTATTACATCCATTACCATGGTACTTGATATTTTCATACACAAATTCAAACCATCTGGACATGGTATGACTCCTTCCACTTATTAAAGAATAATCTTGCTTTTTTTCTGGGAAAAACCCTTTCACAAGCCTTGCGAAAGGATCTGGGGGCAGTAGAGACATTTTTGTGAAAGACAACTGACAATAGCAACATTAAGGTTATGCTATCTGGCATAATGAAGACTTTTGCTTGGACTTTGTAGTCTCAGGAATCTTATCTGAATCTTAGTTGTAATTTTTCCAACTCCTCACTCTGTTCTCCTCCTTTTCCCCTTTTTGTTTTCCGACCTTCCTTACCAGTCCTCTCACTTTCGTCCTGGTCTATCAACATGTTGTTATACAACTTTCTACTTCCAAAACTTGCTTTTGTTTATTTCTTTCACCCATTTCTCCACTGATCCCTAATCAGAAACTCTTAGAAATTGCCCAAAACAGCAGATGAAAGTGGAGAGGAAACCAAAACAATAAGAAAACCCAGCCGATACATCCAAAGAAAGCAAACCCGCCAGAACAACAAAACCCCTGAAAATAGACACAAACGCTACATAACCATTTCAGGGATGTATGCTTCAACACAGGATAACAGTCTTAAGGATTCAGCAACTGCATCTAAGGCATCTGAGCACATACGAATTCCCCAATTTAAAAAAAGTGTATGAAAGCTCACAGAAGAGCAGAGCCCCTGAGTTGATCCCTCACAGATTCCCTCGCCAGCACCAAGTCTCCCTACAAAACGCAGCTCCCAGAATAATCCAAGAGCCCTGCAGAGTTTTCAGCCAAATGAAAGCTTACTTATTCCAGCTTTGTTTTCAGAAAGATGATCTGCCTGTTATTTAGCAAGAAAGGCTAAAAAGGGTAGGGGAAATGCTATCTGGCATAGCAGCTTGAACTGAAACGGTTCCTCTTCGGTTGCAAAACAGCAACTGAAATATCCTTGTGCTGAAAAGCATTAGGCAGTTTTAACACCAAATGCTACCACTTCCATTTATATCTCAGTTGTTTATTTCAAAGGCTGATGGCGATAGTTGCCATTTAATGGAGAGATAACTGAACTAGAAGAAATCTCAAAAGGAAATCCTTTACTACATTGACTGATCAGCTCCAGTTAAAAAAAATAAAAAATTAGGAAAGTACAAGAGTAAAGATGCAAACCCTATAGGTGGACATAGTTTCCTAAGTTCATGCCTTCCTGTTTTATAGATCTCTTGATAGATGTTTCTCTGAAGTGAGGAAGGTGGATTTTGCCTCAGCAGCAACTTTGCAGGGTTTGAGAATTTCCACTCCTTACAGCAAACAAGGTTCATATCTCCCTGAAGATCTCGAAAGAGAAAACTGAGTGGCATCACATATCAGCACCTACATTATCAACTGTTAACCTAGAGACTTTCTCATGTGAGAAAAGTGAAAAAAAAATCAACTATACTGAAAGACTGTATCTCTTCTGGACACCAAGTACGTCATCTACAGGATTGCTTCCATAAGTTAGATATATTCAGTCATTTTGCTCTATACATCCAGGGTCTGAAGGAACAAATTTACAGAAGCTCACTGGTTCTAACCACTGTAATTTAATTTAAAAGCTTACATATAAAATGCTACTATGCTTTATGTTGTCTGCATTCATTACATAAGAAAGATTATTACTTGAAAACTAAAATGTAGAAAACACATTTTTCAAGCTTAGCCATATAACAACAGTGATGAATTATTTTGGTCACAGAGTTAATTTTAAATTAGAAATTAAGATTTTAGTAGGAAAAAATAAAATAAAACATAGTTCACTGAAGAGCTTATTTTCTACTGTTGCTGGCAGTTCAAGTTAAAATTAAGCTACTCACTTGAGCATTCTCACTCAAAAATCATCTCTGTATGGAATAAACTCATATGACCTGAATATGTTGCATCTGCCAGTAGGCAGTAAGTGCTAACAGGCAATAGACTGGAATTACTGAAGGCGCTGCAGAATACAGTTATAAATGAGAAAAAATATCTTGAATGACATTTGAGACAAGTCTAACCTGTAAAACATGCAAGAAATATCTATCAATGAAGAGTAGGGGAAAAAAAAAGGAAAATGAGCGTTGTGTCCATTTATATTCAAGACTTAGCCCTTGGGACTAGTTTGGAACATCTTGAAAAAAGGACTTTATATTCCCCTCTCAAGCAAAATGCATAACTTTTCTCACCCAAAGTCATAGATCAAGATGAAATTGCAGATGTTGTTTTTCATCATTGAGACATTTTTATCAGGGAAGGAAAAGGTTTCTTTAATTAACTTTTAGCATATATACAGATTTATGTATTATAAATGAGTTTTTTCACTACTTCAGGATGACAGTTTTTTTGCTTTCCAACTCCTCACCAGTTTAAAGACACTCTCCCTTCTGAGCATCTTGCCAAATACAGCCCATTAGTGCAAAGTGGAACACGTGATTCTCAGGAGAAGCGAAAAGCTGATTCTTCCACAGTTTCTAAAAAGCCTGGAAGTAGAGGCTAAAATTAAGAGTATGCCGTAAGAGCTGACTATCTAAACTTCCTTAGGCTTTTAATTTTACTTTTTTTATCTAACCAAGACTAAATTTGGTTTTGAAACCAATGTACCAAAAGTGGGTAGAGATAAGCAGACAGGAGTCCACCCTCACTCTTCACCCACAAAGAGCTCAGAGTTGTTACTCCTTGGTCCCTCATGCAACTATAAGGGACATTCTGGAGGAAGCTGGTAGCTTGATATCGAATATTACATTAATTCTCAGTTGAGCATAAGGCCATTAGAGGACTATTAACTCTCAGGAAGAGGGGGTGAAATATGTTCAGCTTGAGGGAGATTCAGGCCTTTAAAAGTGAGGACCTAGGGGAGAAAGAAAAAAGGGGCACTGCTCCCAAAGGGCTCACAGTATCTGCTGCAGGCTGATGCTTGCAACTTCCTACCCCCAAAGGGCAGATGGGAAAGACACATTTTTGCAGCATGTACTGAACTAAAGACCAGCAATGAAGCTACTGTGCCAAAATGTAGTTGCTCATTAAAGGATTATAGACTATTAGCAACTAAATCTGTCAAAGACACTGTCTTACCATATCCATATGTAGTATTAGAAATTCCTGTCTGCTCATTATTACAATGATCTTA
>NW_010183482.1:67488-87927 GCF_000695765.1 Mesitornis unicolor
AGCAGGATCCACAAAATTACTAAAGCACATTTCTCTCCTTTCACCACAATCTGAGTATTAAATAAGATCACCATCATCTGGAATATGAATAGTGTAACAGTCCAAGTGATGCAATACCAGACGTTTGGATGGTGGGTTTGGTTGTTGGGGGTTTTTTTGCATCATAGTACTTATTAGTGGGATCAGTTACAATGTGTCTTAGAAATAGCTATTTCCCAATTCCTTATTAATGATATAAAGGTTTTCTAAGAGAAGAGAAAAGAGATGCAGAAAAGAGAAAAAGATCTTTTAGTTCGTAGGGAAGTTGTGAGTTGGGTGGAAGTTGCCTTTTTCTGTGTCTTTTTTTTTTAAGTTATTATTAAAATTAAGTGCTTTAATTCAACAGTAGGCTGCAGCCAGAGAAAGATAAGGAAAGGGGAAAAGAAAAAAAAAAAAAGAGGGTGGGCATAAGAGAATTTAATCCAGGTTCCTGAGTGGAAGGAGGTAGCTTGGGGGCAAGAGGCAAGATAAACCATTTGACACAAGCATGCAAAACACTGATAGATGCTAATGGAAATACAGTTATCTCCATCAGCCCAGCCAATCAGCAGTGAGCACAAACCATGGAATCAGCACCAAGGGCTGACCTCCCAGGTGAGGTAAAAAAGTGCAGATCTGCAAACACTCATCCATGTTTTGATCCCTGCTTACAGAGTGACAACAACGAGCTCTCCATTTCACACAGAATCACAGAATCACAGAACGTTAGGGATTGGAAGGGACCTCAAAAGATCATCTAGTCCAATCCCCCTGCCGGAGCAGGAACGCCTAGATGAGGTTGCACAGGAAGGCGTCCAGGCGGGTTTTGAATGTCTCCAGAGAAGGAGACTCCACAACCTCTCTGGGCAGCCTGTTCCAGTGCTCTGTCACCCTCACTGAGAAGAAGTTTCTTCTCAAATTTAAGTGGAACCTCCTGTGTTCCAGCTTGTGCCCATTACCTCTTGTCCTATCATTGTTTGTTTATAAAGCATTTTTCCTTGCTGAGCTTACGAATGCCCAAGCACCAATGGAGGAGCTGCCATTTAAACAGGATGGGCTTTTCTGATGAGAGAAGCACAGTTTGCTCACTCTAAACCAGCAGCTTCCCACTAAAAGTGTCTATTTACTGCAAGCAGGCTTGCCTGTGAGCTGTACCCTAACAGTTGGGACTGCAGATTAGCAGTATCTGCTACAAAGTCGTCCTTGGATTTGTCTTTTGTGGAGGGAAGGGGGAAATAGAGAAAGAATTAAGTCACCTAAACTTGCACAGTTTTAATCTTGGGGTTGGGAAGGAATGGGGGCATGAGTCACTTCCATATAAGAGCAACATCTGATTTAAACCAGAGTAGGTCACAAAAGATCTCAGACAAATCTTATTAGAGTTTCCACTTGGAGACTTATTACTCTGAGACAGTCAAGAAACAGATGACACCTCCACAGGTCTTCTCTGAAGTGGATTTTGGCCTTCATGGGGCCCACACAGCAATTACTTCATACCTTTCCCTTTATCTCTCCATTCTCAATGTAAAGAGATATCCATTTAGCTTTGATTCCTCCTAAATAATTTTCTTTTTAGGTCACTTAGGTCTATGCTTACATCTTTGGTTTAAAAGAAGCACATCCTTCAGGCTTTAGAAGTATTACATATATATATCAGCATTTTCATCAGAGGTATATTCTCCCTTCCTGTTCTGTACTCAAGCAGTATTAACATTCACCAGTACTAGAGTGAAACAAATTGCAAACATAATTTGGAAAAGTAAAATCAACAAACAATAACATAGCACAGAGGCTGTCACAATAGATAGTTGCATATACATATGCCTAGAAAATTCCATTTCTTACAGAGATCCATATGTAAATAAAGCTTTTCTGAGCACTTGTGACAGGTGCTGAAGGCAAAAAATAAACTAGCCAACCACTACCCAATCTCATTATAGGGAAGATAATCTTGTCGTTTCTCACTAATATAAATCTCAATAAATAAGATAATTTTGCATACTAAATCACGTTCACATAAGTCCATTCATTTGTGGGAAGGCAGTATATGGTAGTTTTACCAAAAACACACATATGAAAATATGCCTCAGATGGCAATGATGGATAAAATCATAGAAATGGAAATCAAGTTTTGTTTTTAAAAAAGGTTATCTTAGGGTTTCATCAAACTGTAACCATACACCCATATACAAAGCATACTACAGTCATTTTGACCATCTTTTACCTACAGCAAATGTGGCATGCTAACCTCTGCATTACAACAGAAAACTTCAAAAGAAAACTTGGTGGGTGTATATACACACACACACACATATATATATATAACATGGTCAGTTATTGAAGCTCCATATTTTTATGGTTTCACAGTCAGAAATACATTTCAACCCTCAATAGAGATCCAAGTCAGAATTTAATTTTAGATGAATACAGAAAGCCATTACTACTATTGACACCTAAATGAAAGAGTAGAAGTAACCTGTACTGTTTGGCATACAACTAAGCTCCATTATATTCAGAGATGCTGTAATTTCAGTGAAAGCAATATCCTGGAATTCCCTTTTCATTTCTGGGTTCAGTAGTTATTGACCATGTATTTTTAATCCCAGGCTCATTTTTTTGTTTTCTGACTAGGGATTTTTCACAGTGAGATAATATTAACTTAAGAGACATTTTTTACATATCTATTTTCAGTGAAATATATTTTACTAGAAATGCACAACTGTCCTGTTTTTTAGGCTTACTGGATTTAGTCTTTAGTGACAGCACTCAAAACAACACATCTACTTCTTCCCTTGGGGATGAGAACATAGCGATCTGAGTTTAAAAACACAAGGAGATTTTGGCTTTGTGTGTGTCTGTAACTGAAACTCGCTTGTCTGTATCCATGATGTCCATTCATAGATACCCTTTTTCAAAGCTTGAATCAAGTCTGGTACATAAAAAGAATGATTTCTAAAAGGAAAACTCAGCTGCTTTTCAAAAATCTGACGTTTACTTCCAATTTCTAAACCTCAACCCTTAATGAGTGATAATGAGTGTTGGAGAAAACACAAGGAGAATTTCTGATGCAAGATCAGAGGCAACTCAGAAACTCAAGGACACTTGATAAGTCAGAATTTACCTAATAAACGAGCTGCATTTTTGATGCATTTTGATTATGTTATACTTTGCTTTAGTTTGAACTTTCATGACAGTCAAAAGCAAAGTTATCTTTATCACAGAAACATTTAAAATGAAATTGGTTTGAAAAGCAACTATGTATGATATTAAACTGTAAATCATTCTAAAGTTTCACAAGAACACAAGGTCAGCAGCATAGCTTATGTAAATTAGCGTTGTTTCTTTGATGTTAATGGAGTTGTACTAGTTTCAAGTGACGATTTGGTCTGTTGTGCCCTAAACTTCACATTTAAAAACACTCTCTTGTAAAATTTGCCTCTCTCTATTCCAGATATGTCACATTAATTTAGTGGGGAAACCACAGATATAAAAGCAAGAGCAAAGAAACCAGAACCATGTCAAAAATAACTCCAAAAAGATTTCTCCTTTAAACCTGCCTCTCCATCTTCCTTCACATGGCCTTCTTCATTTTCACCATTTCTCGGAATACCACTTCTTTATACATTCTCCAAATGTGAATACAAGACTCAACTGTCCACTCTACATTATTTCTCAATCACAGTTTATGAATTTTTTTAAAATTAATTATTTAATTAAGATAGTTACACCTGGAGCCCAGTCACACTGAGTTGTGCTAATGCAGTCTGGAAACTTGACATTAGACAGGATACAGACATTAGATACTTTATTAGATATAAACTGCAACAGACATACAGACCACTTGCTTTAAGATAATTTTTTATGATCAAGAGAGTTGCTGAATGAAGAGCAGCTGTAGACAGGCTGATTTCTTTGGCATCTGATCTAGTACATGCTATGTTAATTGCGATATAAAATTGTTCAAAGACTTGCTTGAAAAGCTTCATATCTATAATCTGTACGTATACACACACAGAGTTTTACCTAGCATACTCAGGCTTGCGTGTCTCAGTAACTGTATAAAGTGTGCAAACATCTCCACAGTAGCCAAACTCCAGTAGTATTGTCTCAAAACTTCAACGACAATAGCTAAATGAAGACTCAAAATTGTATGTCATTAAATTACAGAAAACAGAGTAAAAGGGAATAGAAGCTCAAAGTGGCGGGGAAAAAGACACAACCAACATATCTCTCTAAGCCATTGTGTGTTTTCATATCAAAGATTTTGAACTAACTCATTCAATGATCTTTTAAAGCAGTGCTTTGCTATATATTCTACAAAATAAAGACTTCCTGAAGCCTAGCTCATATATACTACCCCTACCCCTAGTACAAAGGAAAAAGTTCTTTTAAAGATGAAGACAGTATTTCTGATGACTTTGTCATCTGCGTCTCACTTTTTTCTAGACCAGATTGCCTCATAGATTTCACACCTAGCAGGTATAAGGAAAGAGAGGAAGAGGAGAAAGGAAGTAAACAGTAAGTGGCTTAAATAGACAGAATTAAGCTGATATCTGCTGCCCAAACCTGAACACACTGTTCTGTAAAAGGGCTTACCAGTGCTGGACAGGCAAGAAGAATTACTTGAGAGGTGGATGGCACCCTGTTCACTGCTTCTAGTCAGAGGTTTACATTTTGCAAAGACATTTATCAAGACGTCTCTGACGCTCAGCCTGTGGCCTGTTCTTACCCTCACTGGTTATTCACACTCATTTGTGCAGTAGAAACTCAGCTGGAATCACCTCATACGTAAACTCCTTGTCAAGTCCCACAGTATTCCTTTCAGGACACTCCTGCACTTAAGCTATTCCTGTCTGCACCTGCCATTCTTCTACAACAGCAGTATTTGGTAACGTAATAAGCTTAGCGATTTTTCTATTCTACAAATATTAACAAAAAATATTGAATAGAACTAAATTTAGGAAGAGCTCAAAGATCACACCCTACATATATTTTAATTTGACAGATAAATACTCTTGGGAGTTTAGTTTTCTTAATTAGCTTTGAACTCACCTAGACATGGTTTCCCCAATTTGCTTATGAGAGCAACTCTACAGTACATTCTTAGTGTTTAAACTCTTCTAATATTCCTCCAGAAATTGAAGGTGACTTGACTGTAACTCCAAGACAGCAAAAAAAACAGAAAGCACAGAAGCTTGACAAGATCTTCAGTTGTGCTTCTTTCCCTTCTATTACACTTGGTAAAAAAAAATAAATTGTAGCTAATCATGGCGTGGTTATACCATCACCACAGAAGAATCCTCATTGTAGTTATTACTATTAAAACAACACACACATATACACAGAGACTTTCAGGACTGCTGATCAAGCCTCGCAATGACTCTTCTAAAAGTGGACCAACCCAGGACCCCATAGGACCACAATGTGACTGGATCACATTGTTTATCAAGATTGTGACAGCACTGTAAATAACATCTTGTACTGTCTGAAAAAGTAATTATTTCCTCCCTCAAGGCAAAGAGCATTGCTATTCTTTTAGTCCAAAGAGGGTTAGGAAAAAAACCAACAACAAACAAAACAAAAAATACACAACAACAACAAAAAACCAAACCCAAAACCCACAGCATCATTATATTTTCTAAGGTATGATGCACTGGATGTTAAGTGTCAGTCTTCAGGATGAAAACTGCTTCTGACACAAGCTGATACGCATTAGTGCCCCCCTTTCCCCCACATGCCTAACCTGAGTTTACTCAAACTTGATCAATTGTTTAAAAATGCTTTAAATTTAGTGATCCATATATTTGTGCTATATGCACAACATACAGAATTCCAGCTAAAATAGAACACTGTGTGACATTTCTCCTCCTTTTAAAACTTTGTTTTGCAAAAATAGAGCTTTAAGATCTTAAAAATAACATAACATATAAACTGGCTCCAAGTGAATAATTTAATGCAAAGGGTAAATTAAAGTTTGAATAGCAGAAATAGGCTAGAAAGGGGAGGGGGGAGGAGAAGAAACAAGCATTTTATTTTCTTCATGTCTGGATAAGCAATTTGGCCATGAAACTGAAGTCATCCATCATCCGTATTACCAACATCACCAGTGCTCAGGGCAGCTGTCTTCAGGTCAATCGTTTGAGAATATCTAAAAAAGGCAGTTTGGACAAAGAAATGACCCAAATAATTTTGATGTTAATAGGTACTCTGCTTCTAGAAGATGTCAGGATCTGGGAGTATGATCTTTTCCTCGTTACTATTTTCAATTTTAGCACTGGGAGGAGCAAAGTGGGCAGTGTACTGGATAATCCACTAAATACAACACCGATCCTGAGGACTGCCACTGCTGACACAGAGCTATATTCCCTTCTGAAAACCAAATAGCAAGGTTCATTTTAGTTCCTGCATCATTGTTATTGCATTACTGTACACATACAAGTGGCAGAGCATATCTGGGTATTAAAAGCTATCATTATCACCTATGAATGTAATAACGTTTAATAGTTTCAGACATCTGGGCTTTGAGACTACTAAGCAGCTTCTGAATTTACAGGAAAGTAAAGGTCAGAAATTTCTTATTTCAAGCATGAAGTCTATTCATTTAAAGTAACTAACAATTAAATACAAGAGATTGGTTCATATGAAACTCCTATTGACAGGTTCCTCTATAAAGAAAAAGAGATCTCAATCATTCTGCTCTCAGAGACGTAGACTGTTATTCAGCTCAATTTCCTTTTTCATATGCTACAAGCCATCAAAAGCAATACAAATAAATTTTTTAAATGTAGAGAATTTAAAAAGACTGAGCAAGTGATGAATTTATGTGACTGTTTATTAAATAGAGACAAATGAGTACTTTCCCTTCAGTAAATTCCTCAATAACTATGCAGATGTTTTAGACACATGGACAGCTAAAATTTCAGTTATCTAATTCAAGATAGAAAAAAGTAATGTTTCGTTCTTCACTTGTTTTGTACCTCCTAGCTAATAACTAAATATATTCACTTTTTTCGTTATGTTCTTTGAAGATTAAAGACATGTCTAACTTTGTACTGGATCATCCAGGACAGTTGACAGCCCATTAAACTAAAGTAGTACAATCCATACATTTTAAGGTCTTGATTTCCAAAGCACACCAAAATGACTTACTATAGATGTACAAGAGTACTACTGAGACACTTTGAAATCATACATTTTAATTGCTTCAGGATAGGGATGAGCTTCTGCTTTTGTAGCAAACTTGTTAAGCATCAATTAAGATATCCTCATGACCAGAAGTGAGGTGTCCATCATTAACACTATTATTGTAAAAAATCATATTAAAAGCTTTCAGCTACAGTGTTTCTTTTTAATTCAAGAACACTCTGAAGCATATGCCTAGAACAAGCCAGATATTGCTGATGAATTTATTTCTGTTTTGAACTGATAACCAAAAAAAAAAAGAATCCATGAACTCAATGCACACCGCATCCTGGTTTTCCCTCCTATCATTGTAGAGGAAGTAAAACATTGTACTGTTCTTTCACAGCAATGCTAAAGTTTGCTGAACTGTGATGCTCTTTTCTTATGAGCCTCCTATAGTAATGCATACAAAACAGTGAGCTCTGCACCCCTGGGTTTGTTTGTATTGTGTCCCTGATCTTTCATAAGTATACCTCTGGCAAGGTTTTCCTGGAAACACAGCTGAGGCTTTGATGTGAATGTTAGAAGACCCCTTAAGTTTAAGGCACAGATGCAACGTAAAGAACTGCAACAGCACGTAATACACTTGATTGTGGACCTGACAAGACTGGTTTATATAAAAAAAAATAGATTTTGAAAGACAGTAGTAATTGGTTAAGCAGCCAAGAGAATGCTAATTGTCTGGTCTTGTCGTCCCACTGCAAAGCATTGCCGTTATCTCAAACCTTTTGTAACAGGGTAAGACCACAGTTCAGTCCGGCTCCCCAGCAAACACCCTCTGTCATTAACCCAGATCATTCTCAGCTGGGCTTCAGTCTAGGCTGCAGCTCAGCTCTGATTTCTCTCAGCTTGCTTTCAAGGGAAAGAATGAGATCACATTCACACCTTCATGATTATCCTTGTCAACGGGATCAGAGGTTGCAATACTGACAGTACACAATTATCTTGCATAAGGGAAGGCTGAATGAAAGCAAATGGAGCATCAGACACATGTATTTGTGTTTTACCTGTTCTCACGCACCCATACACAGTTTTTTTGACACTAAAACATCTCCCACAAGAGTGTCACAAAATGTTGACTATTTGAATGCACAGAAAAAGTCATACTCCAAGGAGTAAATTTAAACCAATAAAGCTATTCAAATATGTTGAGCCAACTTCTGAGATTTCACACAAAGGTGCTCTACTTTGAAGACTTACCCCACTCCTAAAGAGAGGTGTACGAGAACGAATCTAACAAGGATTTTCAGCATAAACAACAGTATCTAGAAATCATGCTATGCGTTACTGAACATAAGACAAAATGAAGCACCTAGTTATACTCTTCCAGAGTGTAATGGTTATTCACCAATAGTACAACAAAAAGTTCTTAGACATGGAACAAGTTTCTGTGTTTTCTACTGTTCTATTTAGTGAGACTCCATAATTAAATGCCTCCATGTTCTAGTCACATGTACTGTAGGGGTGGATGTACATCAGACAGTGTATGCATAAATTAAGAGAGTACATGTATGCACATAGTGCAAGTGTTTTAAAAAGAAAAAAACCACCCAAAGTACATATACCTATATGGGATACAAAAACACAACCAACAAAAAAACCCAACAAACCAAAAACTGGTAACAGGTAAAAAAAAAAAAAAATACATAGCTTCAAACCATTACCAAATTACACATTAATTCCTATTTGAATATACCAGTCGTTGTTGCTCTTACATTTGTATTCCAGGTCAAAAGTATCCTTGCAGTTCCTGTCTGAGTTCTTTATCTTCCATATCTTTAACTTTTAATCAGCACAACTGACTGTGACTTCACTTCAAATACCATGTCTTACTCCTGCTCCATTTCCCTGGTTTTCAGTAAATCAGGTATAGACACTGCCTTAGTTAAAGAATCATATCAGGTACTCAAAAGTTCTATTATTTTTCCAGGACTTCCATCAAGAACTTCCCCAAAGCATCTTTATTTCAGGCCCGGTAACTCTCTCTCATAAACACTGCCTGCTTGGTTTATTCCTACACATCAAGCTTAACATTTACCAGCATTTTAAAAGATTTTCAAGTAAGCTAATCTGAGAAATTCCATCTAATTCATTTAGACTATCATTACACTGCGTCACCTCTGCTCCCTTTACAAGTCCTCACTGCAAATATTTCACTCCATGAAAATACTGAATAGCATCAGGTCAGGAACAAGCCACCAGTAAAATATACTAAAAATACGTACAGTTGTGTAAGAATAGTTCCTCTTTGTGACTTCTTGCACTAGGAGTCACATTTGATCAAATTCAGAGCTTCTCCAGCAGGCCCCACCTCGGCCACGCTGAGGATCTGTTTTCTGCCCTTAGAAGCCACAGCAACAAAGTATCTTGCATAAGTCAATTGAATTATTATTTCAAAGCTGAATTAAAACGTGTATCTGTCACACTTACCTGAAGTCTTCTGCTCAGTCACATCCCCACATGTGACAACAAATGCTGCTTTCTCAACAATGCCACCAGCTCCTCACATCAGCCTCTTCTTAACAGGGTATTGCAGGAATAAGCAAAATCCCACCTTGGGATCTTGAGAAGACTCCTAATTTTTTTTTTTTTTAAAGTATCTCTCAGGGCCTCCATCATAGATCAGCTACATTTACCTTCTCATTTTCCCTGCACTTCACTTTAGATAGAGCCTGCTAAAAAAAACAAAACACAAAAAAAACCCCATACCATAACATCTCCTATCTTGTAGCCTCTTTCCTTGTTCTTTCTGCTTCTCTTTCCTCTAGCAGAAACACCCCCCCCCACCAAACTCCCAGGTGCTCCCTATCATCATTCAGTGAACCACTACTGAAAAATGACCTCCACTGCAAGCAGGTGTAGGTAAATAGAAATCCAAATTGCACTCCAAAGTGTTTTATGAGAAATAAAATGACAATGCATGGGATTGGTTGGTTTGTTTGTTTTTCTAAGATCTTTTTTGAATAAATTCATGTACTGTATTACATTAGTCAATGCAGTTATTTTCAATGGAATTGTAGTTTAATTTAAAAAACAAAAACAACCAAAGAACCAAAAAAACCCAGCCACAATCAAACTTGTTTAGCCCTACTAGTATCCTATAAAATTAGTAGGATATACATGAGTTCCATTATGTAATTTATTGCCTTTGTACTTTGTAATCCCATCAGCAGCAATTGTATAAGCACCAACACCAAGTTACCACAGCACACAAAGTCATCCCAGTAATCCTTTCTGGAAAGTTCCCCAGTATTACAGACTTGTATCAGTCTCCTGAAACCCCACCTGAAGCCCCCAGCCAGTGAAAGCCCAGCCCATAGCACCATCATTTGGGTTACCTGCAGAAAGGGGGACTGTCCAGGTGGGCAGTGGCGCTGAAGCCAGGCAGCTGCATCCCTGCATCACACTTCAACAAAACCATTCCTCAGCAATTGGGAGGAAAGCAAATCTCATTAATTTTGCTGTTCCTCAGTAGACTCCTTTGCTTATGTTCCGTCTCTTGTTTTGTACAACTTGTTAACACCATGTTCTAGGATTTGTTTAATTAAACAAGATTTATTATCTTGAATGCAAGTATACATGGCTTGGGAATACCTGATAAAATATTCTCACACATTCAATATACATGTGGTACTCTTACACACTCATTACATACTCTTACACATGACAGTACATGATTTATTTTCCATTGCAGCTTTTTTGCTCAGGGTTGTGTTCAGCTTTGTAAAATGAACAGTTACAACACTTAGTTCACTAGGTATTACTTGTGGTTAGATTAAATATATGTGTAGATTCATATGTGATGAAAGGACAGGAAAATTTTCATCAAATACTTGTTGCTCACATTCATCATAAATATATTTTGTTTCTATAAAAATATCATGGGAATAGGTTTATTTTATTTCTTAGTCTACCTCTAGATTATTTATTGGAAGGGTCAAAGAGGGTCAATAAAATGAAAAAAACACGCTTCCATAAACACTTTGCTAGAAAGCGGTTGCTCTCATGTTATGCCACTGTTGGGGAAGAAGGTGAGGGACGCAATGAGAGAGCTCTTCAGTGGCTCTCTTAGTTTTGCGTTGATCCCAGTTTGTTTCTATGCAAGTTTCAAGGTTGAAAGGTCACCAGAGTGGAACCACCACCCTTTCTTAGCTCTACTCCAGAAAGGAAGCAAACAGTAATGAAACTTAAATAATTTGAAGCAGGACTTTTAGAAGAGAGTCACACAGCTGTATGATGTGCCTTTTAAACAGTATGTGATTATCTCACTATGCTTTTACAAATAAACACATAAGGCAACTGATCAAGTGAGCAAGTGGACATCAGAAGAGAAAATCAGGAGTAGTATAGTGTCTTTTCGTGTAATTTAACCTGGACACTTACTCCTTGCTCTTCTTTGGACCTTCATGAGTATTAGAAAATTCAGTTAGCTAGGCTGTTGATAAAATAAGCATAATTTCTTAGATAAAAGAAAGCAATTATGTAGGTTATGCCATAAGACATGAGTAGTTTATTTCATTACAAAACACATCTTTTAATAGTATTTTTTAATTCACTAATTAGAAATCAAGTATTTAAGCTTCAACAGCTACTAAAGTGTTCTTTCGGTAATATTGAACTGCACCATTTTCAAATATTGAGTTCCTTTTCATGGCCATATTTAAATATTTTCCATAAGCAGGCTCAGTGATAATCAGCAGGACAATGATCACTTTGGCAAATAAGCAGAGAAGAAATGTTTGGCTGGGGAATTCCTGAATTCCATCTATTGCTCTTCTACTCTGACACTAAACTGGGGCCACACAATTCTCTAGTTACTTAATGTCTAGTTCTATACTTTAAATATGTTATTTCTTATCAGGCTGAGTCCTCATGCTCAAATTTGCTCTGAAGAAGCAGCAATTGCATTTAGAAAACAGGATTTCCTTTATTTCTGTTCTTGGCACTCACTATCTTCATTCAACTTGTAACATCGTGTTGACCCAATGCAGTAGGTAATACTGTAAAATCTAATGCAATAAAAGCTACCCAGCACACACACATATGAGGAATAAGTCTATTGTTACAAAAATATTGCTCAATTTTCATTGGTCGCAGTTCAATTTCAAACTACTCACGCAAGGTCAGCAACCCCTCCCGGACCCTGGCTCCAGAGGTGGCTGCTCACTTCTGAGCATCACACAAGGACATCATTTTCGTGCTTAACATGTCCAAATGGCATTTTAGCATAAACTCTACTATTTCGGTTGAAGAGGAAGGTTTCTGTTTTACCAGCAAGAATCTCTGTTTCAAAGTAGTATACTAGGAAGGCTTGCATGGACAAAATACCCCACCACAGCACTGCGGGTCTTCTGACATGGCCAGTTTGCTTTGAAAGTGTTCACAGGGGACACAAGAAACATTCTATGGGGAACAAAACCCGCTCTTTTTTGGAGAGGTTTTGGGTTGTTTTTTGCTTTTTTTTTAAAATACCTGAGCAGACATGATTTATCATGTCACCTCTATATTGACAGCTCTCTCCCTTTGTATAATTTTCTTATAATAGTATCAGAAGTTAACAGTCACTGTACTACTAAAAATTATTTTGAAAAAACATTGTGATGACATGCAAAAACTCCTTCCCTGTGCTAATGTCCATTCATTTAATGAATTAGGGTCAGTGTGTAAATGCAGAAGTGTATAAAAAAGAGCGCACCACTTCAGGCAGGAAAAAAAAACAAATTATTATTTTTTTTTTCCTGAATTTTGGCAGTTCTGTAATTTTAGGTGGGGGAGCAGAATGGGTTTATGCATAGAAGGATTAACATAATTTGACAAAAATTCAGAAATCATATCAGTTGGCAATAATACTCATCCTTCAATGACCAAAGTGGCAAACTGTAATTCCACTGAAGAGGTGGGATGAGATGGCTTTACTTGCCAAAGTAAAGGAAAAGGAAGAGGAGAGTGGAAGTGAAACTGTAGCACAGTTCCAGGGACAAAAAATTAGGAGGTGACAATTTGCAAAGAAAAAGAATCAGAGTTTTGTGTGTTGAAAAACACGGTAATTAAATCATGTCTCTGATATTGTTTTTGTACTGTAGAAAGAAGTTTCCAGCGACCAGCCCATAAGAGTGGTAACAAATTTATCACATAATGAATTTTGTTATGTGGCGAGGAATAGAGGAAAATGAACATTGTGATTGAGCACCATCCTAATGCAGTGTATTTGTCACTCTGCGTGAATTAAAAAGCTAGAGGGACACTGTATAGTATTTGCTGTCTGTGTTTTGATTCATGGTGGTGAACTATTAATGAGAATGTCTGGTGAACTTTTGAATTTGGAAGAGCTAGTTAGTGTGTTTTCAACTGGGAGCATCTTTAAAGTAGATTTCTGGAAGGTTCAGTATGTTCAGTATAACCTTGGAGCACTAAGACTGAACACTTCGATCAGCATCACATAACAGCAACAATCTTAACACTATTTATGTATACAGCTAGATTTTTATTTTTATAGCTAAAGTCAGTGCCTGCAATGTCACTGGTGATACTGTATTACTATTTTTTATCTATGGAAATGGGAGGAAAATCACATAGACTTAATAGGAAATATTATGGTAATCCCCATATATCAGTTAGGATAACTATTTCAGCAGGGCATAAATTGCTACAGGCTTCTTCTGTATTCAGACGACTCTGAGACTTAAAAGCAAATGCAGATATGTGTTTCCCCTTTCCTGGAGTTCATCAACATAGTATAATTGTTGATTCAACCACTGAAGGGAAAGGAGACATATGTGGGTCATAGGGAGTTCAGAATGACTGAAAGAAGACACCACCACTAAGTATCATAAGTAATATTGCCCAAACTGTGTGAGAATGGTGGCTGTTAGGTATCACTCCATTGGTCATGCAGAAAAATCTAAGGGAAAAAGCTATTTGAGGATTATAATTTCATATGGACACAGATTTGGTGGGGGGTGGCTGTCTTTAGAATTCACTTTATTAAAACAAAAAGTGAAAAATCTATCTACATCCTGAAGTCTTATTTCATCTTAATAATAAAATATCTGCTTCCTATACCACCTCAGCAATACAGAAACATACATATATATGAAATACATTACGATACGTATATTCACTGTTTCAACTATGATGACAACAGGGTTGGAAATATGTTATTTTAATGAGCAAGAATGGCAGAGGAGGAAGGCTGCAAGACAAAAGTTCCTGAAGACAGCCTTCTCATATAGAAGAGGAGGAGCCTGATATTGCCTCGTTACAACATAGGGAATCTTCAGCCCCAGCTGCAGGTTAAGGCCACACTGTATTATGCACTGTGCAAATTTCTTAACAAAAAATGCTGCCCCAACACATTCATTCACTAGATACAAGTCAAAGGCAACCACATCTGCCTGGAAAGAGGTGGCAAAAGACCAAAGAAACAACAGATGATGCATCACCCAAAATGCCCAGAAGCTGCTTTGGAGCCAATGTACGGGAAGTTGGGATGGGAGAGTGGCAGTGGCTGGAGGGTGCCTGTGCCATGGGTGCACAGGTCCTAGCACCATTTTCAAGAGCAGTGTTGGGTGCAAGGGCAGACACACGGTGTTATTGGGCTGCCACTTTCTTTTTCCTTGTAATTTTATGCCTCTCGTACATTCTCTCTGTCTTCGTGACAAATCCTCTTACTTTGTTCACACTCATCTGAATGAAGGAGCTGATCATCCCTGTGCTCAGATTAAGCTGAGCAGAGAGCATGTGGGATGGGGCATGAGATGAGGGTTGCCATGGAAATGTGTCACCATTCTTCTATTCTTCATCTGAGATTTGGTACCAGAATGAATCAGCCTGATCTAACTTTTATCAGCTGGCAATGACTGCCAGTGTTCGCCCATAGTATTTTCACTTTTTACCATTTTGAATATTTGCTTTGCTTTTCTAGAAGCTGTAAAACTTTCACTCACAAAGGAAAGACAAAGTAATACAGAAAAAAAAAATTAAGTATAAAGCTTTAAAAGACCTGAGCCTGTCATGAAAACACATAGTAGGATTATCTTCTGTTGTTTGAGGGGTTTTTTTTGCTAAGTAGCAAGCTGATATGCAAGAGAGTTAAAAAGTCTTCAAGGTATTTTATTTATCAACCATTGCTTGCTTCATTTGATAATACAGCCTAAGCAGTGTAGCATATAAAGAAAGAATCAGAGGTCTTGGAGTTGTTCCACACTAATCTCTCTTTTGTTAATGTTTCAGGACCAGCTTTAGGTCACAAGAGGTCTCTCTTGAAAGCCAGCTTAGATTGCTCACAGAAGAAAAAATGAGAGGAGAGGAGAGGAAGAGGGGTCAAAGCCTATTGTGAAAGCCATAACATAACATGTAATTTTCTTTCAATTCTGCTAAATATCACAACATTGACATGAGGAATATATCCTTGAAATATGAACGGCTTTATGTAACCATGTTAGGCTATGTTCAATATATATTATATAAGAATAAATTTACAAAAATAGTAAACTTTTTAAAAAGACAAAATGTTTTGATTACCTGTTTGAAATTAATTTGCAACCAAATTCCTTGACGTGCAGGGGCTTTTGCATTTGTTTATGTGAGTTCACTCCTGAGTATCTTTTGCTTTCTTCTCACTGCCTGGCTTTTGTTCTTTCACTTTGTATTTTTGGTGGGCATAAAAAGAGCAGTTTCCTTAGTGTGGTTCATATTTCAAATACTGCCAAGCTTGAGTGAATAATACTTGGCTGATTTCACAGGTTTCAGTTTCACAGCCACAATTTTTAAGTAATTTGTTGATTCCATATGGTTGTGCCCAAATAGCAATCTAAGATATCTTACACACAGCACACATGTTTGTTGGACTCCACAGAAGAGAGATTACAATAGTAGCAGCAAAACAAATTAAATAAAGAAGAAATAATAGTTTATTCCAAAATTTTTGTCTCTAAGAATTAAGTCTGACATCATCAACAAATTATATGTGGTTCTGAATTAACCTGTTTCTTCTACTGGGCGGTTACTATAATACCAGAGACAGTAATTCAGGCAACAGGAGAACTGGTCTGACCAGCTTCTTTACAAAGCAAACTCAACAAACCTCATAAAAATGGCCAAGAGAAGTATTCCATGCCATAAACATCACTGTTTCTATAAATTAAGGAGTTTGCTGGGGACTGCTTCCTTTCCTCAATGGTTATCAGATCCAAAGCGTCACAACCATCATTTTGCTCCTGAGGCCTACTCTCCTGCTTCTTGCAACCACTGTATCAACTGAGTATAACTTTGTGTACTTTATATTAATATTGCTATTAATACTGGTGTTTATTATTTTTTTATTAAATCTGTTTCTATTTCAACCCAGGTGTTTCCTTTCATTTTCCTGATTCCACTCCCTGGCTGGGGAGGAGTCATCAGGAGCAATTGCCTGAACCACGACAGTAGTGACACTGAGATTCAGGTAAGATCATACAGTACATTTTAACATCATTCATAAAAATAAAAACAGGAAACAAGTTATTTTATATATCAGCCTTAATGTACAGAATCTGTGTAAAGCCACTGGTAACGCATGCTTTAAGGCAGCTCTGTGTATTTTTATGTGTGACTTTCATTATATCCATTCTCAATAAGTACACCACTCTGATGCAGGGCAGTAAACTTTCTTTTCTAGAAATGCCGTTAGGTTAGTAAGTCACCTCTCCAGATCAGATTGCTCCAGATATAGTGTGGACTGACAGCTCTGGCCAGGTATTTCAGAGTATCCTTCAAAGGCCATAGTGACTGCCCATGCATGGGAAATGCTGCCGCCACTGATGCTTCACTGCTGGCAGTCCCAATACTCTATTCCACGAGCAACTGGAAGTCGGCAAAGCACCAGCTCTCTAGCCTGATTTCCAGCTGAGAGAAGCAGAACAGAGGGCTGGGAAGGGAAACAGGGCAAAAAGCAAACATCCACGGAGTAATGAACAATCTCTTTGGACTGAATGTGAACATTTATGCAGCAGATCGGGATTCCAGCTTCTAGATACAACTGTAATAATACATATAATTTAAAAACAGACCAAACACCATTCACAATAAATCAGAAAAAATAAAACCAACTATTTATTTTCTATTCCCATGTAAGCAATGTTTTTAATTACAAGAGGACTATTTCATGATTGAAAATGGGAAGGAGAATGCAAGAGACAGTGGTTCACATGGCTGAATAGAAAGAGAAGTCCCACCTCGTCCTTAGTTTACCATGCTGTGCCTTCTCCTGTGGAAGGAACACACAGCAGATTACTTGAGTACAGGTCTTCCTTTCAAAGGGATATCCCCCTATGTGAGCTGACCCCCAACTGCATTAGGCAGCTGCAGGTATCACTTTCTTTTGCACATGATGTTTCTCTAAGCTTTAAGCTGATTTAAGTGATTTTCCACATTTCCATCCCAACCTCCAATGTCCCCCCTATCTCCAATTAGCAGGTTTCCTCATCAACATCTAAAAAAGATAAGTTTTCCAAAATTTTCCATCAGGTATTATTTTACAGTGTTCACAAAATATTTACATCCTCCATTCCTTCTGTCATAACAGGCTTGTTTTTTCTATTAAAAAAAAAGAAGTTGCACACTTCGCAATGAGTAGACCATAGCAGTTTCTCTGTCCTTCACAAACTAGAAACACAAAATTCTTGCAGGAACTTAAATCCACCACATGCTGTCAGGTCTCAAGTTTGTCAAACTCACCACTACTGCTACCACTGACTCTTCTGGAGTCAGTCAAATCTATTTAGTCTTTAATTACTGTATATGGGCTAAGGAGTGTCTGTCAGTGAGCCTGTATAACTGTGATTTCAGAGTCCTTTGAATATTTATTATTAGCAGGTCAAAAAGGTGTATGTGTGTGTATATATATAGAAGGTGGATAAAATAACACCTAGTCCCACATTCTGAACTGGAAAAGTAGTTTGTACAATATTCAGCATGCTTTCCTGGGCAATTCTGCAAAATATAGTAAGACACAGCGGTCTGTTCTGTGGATGGGGAATTGATGGACAGAGATCTGAAACAATTTGGCCTTCCAGCTTCGTTGTGGGAAACGTCACCACAGCAACAGTTGTAGCTGGTGACAGACAGCCCTTGGTGTTGTCACTAGGGCCATTCTGGGGTCTTTACCAGCATTCATTTGCAAATACAGCCTCCCCTCTTTTTAACACCTCAATATATTGGATAGCAGGGTAAGGGAGAAGGGTAAACACAAAACACAGGTTTGACCTGGTATGCCTGTTACAGGGAGGCTTTTTCTTTATAAGAAGAATTTGCAACAGCAATGCCTTTATGACCAGATTGCTGCAGCAGTGATACTCAAGTGTAAGCATGGATAGTCCTTTCTAGACATAGTTAACACAACTCCTTTATATGTCCAGGCTCCAGCCTTTTATCAAATGTTAGGATAAACATGACTTTTCATGTTTATTAGATAAAACACTGAACTGCATAGAGATTTTAAAAGTTTCATATTTTCTTTTTCTTTCTTCCTTAGGGTACACTGAAAAAAAATAAGCACAGAAACCTGAGATTTTAATCTCCAAGTGGTTATCCTGATAACTAATAAATCTAACCTTTCCAAGCAGACGTATGAAGTTAAGGGGACTAATTGATCATGTTGGCACAAAGGTGGTGTTCATTCTGCAAAGGCCAAGTTAATCCACATTGATGTGATTCAAATTAACCTTAATCAGCTACTAGGCTGACTGTGATTTCATTACTGGATATGCTACAATTAGATATCTCCTGTCTTTAAATGCCCGTCAGCTTTATTACAGTGATTTCTTTTTTTTTAATAATAAACACCCATCTACACATCAGATGCTATTAGTGTAATTGGCTTTAAGATTGACTTTTTTTGCATAGTCACTTTTTGGTTCTGTTTATTCTGAAAAGGTCAAGTAATACAGATTGATGTGATCTAAATTAACCTCAAACGGTTACTTCTCTTCTCAGAATGATATGCTGTCATGGTAGGGAAGGATCAGACAGTTGCCTTCTATTTCCTCTTTCTTTTTTTTCCCCTTCTAGATGCATAAATCATATGTATTTCATTCCTGAAGGCAGGTGCAAAACATTTACAACCCTATAAATTATCTTCATAATAGAATTCAAAACCAGTTGACATCAGAAACCTTTTTTTTTCCCCATTGAAGCCACACGCTGCACAAAAGATACACTTTACAAGACTTTTACTTTGCAACTAAAACCTGATCCAAAGCCTGCTTTTGCAAAGCTTTCTTCCCTTGGATTTCATACCTCAAGTAGACAGCATGAACACATTTTTCAACTACAAACCCATGGGCAGAGTGCTTGATTGTGGCACTGAAAGAGTGAAGCTGGTTCCCTCATTTTATCTGGTTTCTTGATGAAAACAAGGGTAATTTTCTTACCTCTCCTCTCCTTCAATTATCTCAAGCTAAGCGTAATGTTTCTTAACACCACCTTGATGAAACGGGAAGGTATGACAAGTGAAACGCTCAAGGAGGGCCATAAGAAACATAAGACAAAAGTGATAACTTTTCTTCTAATGGAGAGAATTAAATGGGCAAGGTGAGAGCAGCAATAACAACTTAAAAACAGCTCTTTCTCCTGTCTGTTATGTATGCTCTCTAAAGAAAGTTAGTTTCCCTGAAGGTAATCCAGTGGCAAACCCAGCCTTTCCCCTTGCAGGGGCTTGGGGTGAAACTCTGGTGAAGCCAAGGAGGGGCAGCAGAACAGGCAAATTGTCTTCCTGTCCTGGGTACCAGCATGTCTATCCACAGCTCTGTGCTCGGGGCAACCTAATCTAGACACAGATATATGGAAATACAACCTGATGTAGGGAATAGCCACAACTGTCACATAATTTATTGATCAGAATAAATGTTTAATTTTGCATTTAGTTGAAGACTGCACTGTAATCAAGAATTAATTCACCAGTTGTGGTTATTTTACATGTCCAGTCACCTTTCTACATGCTAAATAACCAGAACAAGCGTATTATTTATTGATTCAACCCTGCACCTGAACCTGAAGAACAGAGCACAGTGTGCTGATTTTGGCAGTACTTATATGACTTCAGAGCTATTTTCCTCTCTGTTGACATCTCACGTATCAGACCTCTCTCTTGTTTTATTCTGTTCTGTTGAAATCCTCAAATTTGAAACTCAGCTCTGAACAGCGGGCAAGGAGAGCGCTCAGGGCCAGAAACAAATAAAAGAAGCATTTTTTAATCCTGCT